>NC_091839.1:31449838-31752868 GCF_037783145.1 Equus przewalskii | reverse complement strand
CAAGTGGGATTTATAGCAGGGATACAGGGATGGTGCAACATCCACAAATCAATCAACATGATATACCACATCAACAAATTGAGGAATAAAAACCACATGATCACCTCAGTAGACACAAAGAAAGCATTTGACAAGATCCAACAGAGATTTATGATAAAAACTCTTAACAAAATGGGGATAGAAGGAAATTAACTCAACATAATAAAGGACATATATGACAAATCCACAGCCAACATCATACTCAATGGGGAAAAACTGAACAGCACCCCTCTGAGAACAGGAACAGACAACAATACCTACTATCACCACTGTTATTCAACATAGAGTACTGTAGACTTTGGCCAGAGAAATTAGGCAAGAGAAAAGAATAAAAGGAATCCAAATAGAGAATGAAGAAGTGAAACTCTTGCTGTTTCCAGATGACATGATCTTACATATAGAAAATCCTAAAGAATCGATAGGAAAACTATGAGAAAAAAATAACAACTATGGTAAAGTTGCAAGGTACGAAATCAACTTACAAAAATCAGTTGCTTTTATATACTCTAATAATGAACTTACAGAATGAGAACTTAGGAACACAATTCAATTTACAATCACAACTAAAAGAATAAAGTACCTAGGAATAAATTTAACCAAGGAGGTGAAGGACTTATACAATGAAAACATTACTGAAAGAAACTGATAATGACATAAAGAGATGGAAAGAGATTCCAAGCACAAGGATTGGAAAAATAAACATAGTTAAAATTCCATATGACCCAAAGCAATCTACAGGTTTAATGCAATCCCATCAGAATCCCAGTGACATTCTTAATGGAAATAGAACAAAGAATCCTAACATTCATATGGGGCAATCAAAGACCCCGAATTGCTACAGCAATCCTGAGAAAAAAGAACAAAGAGAGAGGCATTACAATCCCTGACTTCAAAATGTACTACAAAGCCAAAGTGATCAAAACGACATGGTAGTGGTACAAAAACAGGCACACAGATCAATGAAACAGAACTGAAAGCCCAGAAATGAAATCGCTGATCTATTGACAGCTAATCTTCAACAAAGGTACCAAGAACATACAATGGAGAAAAGATAGTCTCTTCAATAAATGGTGTTGAGAAAACTGGACAGCCACATGGAAAAAAATGAAAGTAGACCATTATCTCATGCCATACACAAAAATAAACTCAAAATGGATCAAAGACTTGCAGTTAAGTCCGGAAACCATAAAACTCCTGGAACATAATATAGGTAGTACACTCTTTGTCATCAAACCTAAAAGGATCTTTTCAAATAAGAAGTCTTCTCAGACAAGGAAAACAAAAGTAAAAATAAACAAATGGGACTTCATCCGACTAAAGAGCTTCTCCAAGGCACTAGGATAAAAACAAACAGACAACCCACCAATTGGGAGAAAATATTTCCAAATCACATATCTGACAAGGGGTAATCTCCATAATATATAAGGAACTCACACAACTGAAAAAAAAAGCCTGATCAAAGAATGGGCAGAGGATATGAACAGACATTTTTCCAAAGAAGATATACAGATGGCCAATAAACACATGAAAAGATGTACAACATCACTAATCATCAGGGAAATGCAAATCAAAACTACGCTAAGATACTACTTTATGTGTGTTAAAATGGCTATAATCAGTAAGACTAAAAATAACATCTTGGAGAGGTTATGGAGAAAAGTGAACCCTCATACACTGCTGGTGGGAATGCAAACTGGTGCAGCCACTATGGAAAACCATATGGAGATTCCTCAAAAAACTAAAAATAGAACTACCATACGACCCAGCTATCCCACTACTGGGTATCTACAACTTGAAATCAACAATACAAAGTAACACATGTGCCCCTATGTTCATTGCAGCACTATTCACAATAGCCAAGACATGGAAAGAATCCAAGCGCCCTATCGAATGATGACTGGACAAAGATGATGTGGTATATATATACAATGGACTACTATTCAGCCAGAAAACAGACAAATCCATCCCATTTACAACAACATGGAAGGACCTGGAGGGAATTATGCTAAGAGAAATAAGCCAGACTGAGAAAGACAAACACCAGATGATTACACTCATATGTAGAATATAAAAAACACAGGAACAAAGAAAACAGTTCAGTGGTTACCAGGGGAAGAGGGGTCTGGGGTGGGCACAAGGGGTGAAGGGGAGCACTTATGTGGTGATCGTCAAGAAATAATGTACAACTGAAATCTTACATTGATGTAAAACTATTATGAACTCAATTAAAAAAAAACCAAAATGCAATGATGCAGAAAGGTCCATCCATGGGTCAGCATTCCCAAGATACAACTGTCTCTAGCTTAGTTCTTTGGCTTTTACTTCTTCTGCTTATGTTCTCAGTAATTACACACTACTAATTGCATAAAATCTAGTCCAATAGGGCTGGAATGAAACCAGAATGGCTGTAAGTTTGGTACACTAGTTGTACTAACACTCAAGAGTCATACTGACAGCCCGGACACAGAAAATGTCCATCATCAGAGAAAGTTCCATTGAACTGTGCTGGAATCCTGTTCTATAAACCAGACCGTGGTATTCTACTGTATTGTAGGTTTTCCACAGCATACCTCCGTATCCATACTTATTTTCTTCATTTTTTGTTTTGGTTACCATACCAGAACACAGTACAAATATAAAATGTGTCAAATGCCTACTCCAGATATGATCAAATCCTAATTTTTTGTGTAGATATCCTGTGAGCTATGCCCCCAAAATTGTCCAGTTTATCAGCAAAGTTCCTGACAGAACATGTGACCAACTTGAACCATCTCCTATCTTCCCCTAAAATTTTTCCTGAAAAACTCTAATGGAGTTTCCCAGCGTTTGGAAGCTTTAAGTAAAACTATTTTTAAAAAACAAGCTTTAAGTAAAAACATCTAAAATAATAGCTAGGAAATAAGCAGTTATAATGTTAACGATATTTAACAGCCCTTTCAATACTCAACATATTCTTCCCAGAGTATCACAGGCCACTGCTATATTTCTGCAACTAGAACCTATTTGTTCTCCCAAGTCTGCACTAAAAATTATAATTTTTTTACATTTTTCAAATGAGTAATATATGACAGAGGCTAATGTCCCACTCTCAAGTTGGTTTGTAGTTAAACATGCAGCCACAATTCTTTGGAAATACGACACAAAATTTTTACCACCTCTGTATTTTTTATATCCAGACCATGTAAGGGGTAAATTCTGGATAATATTCAGCAACTTGATGTCAGTATTAATATGTCAACTTGATTTCATAAATAATAAATAAATAGGATCACTCTGAATAAAAGTTAGTGTCAAAAACCTACAGATCCCTAGAGAATCATTTTAAATTCTTGAAAAAGATAACATATAAGCTATACATTTAGAATAGTAAAAAGAAACAAAGTAGGGAAATAAGTGAATTTGACTATTCCCTGGAAGTTAAAGTAATTTCTTATACAATATCTAAGAAGTATATTTTAAGCTAAAATTTTTTTTTAACAATGGGAGTCATATCTCCTTATTTAAATTTGGAACATACCATTAACTATGATAGAAATACAAACATAATAACAGTATTCTTGGGCCAGTGGCAGAGCCCTTAGGTCCACACGTTCGGCTTCAGTGGCCCAGGGTTTGCCAGTTTGGATCCCAGGCGTGGACTTACGCACTGCTTGTCAGGCCACACTGTGGCAGGCTTCCCACATATAAAGTAGAGGAGGATGGGCACAGATGTTAGCTCAGGGCCCATCTTCCTCAGCAAAAAGAGGAGGATTTGCAGCAGATGTTAGCTCAGGGCTAATCTTCCTCCAAAACTAATAATAATAATAATAATAATATTAAAATGTTAAAGAAATATTTATATAAACCTGATCCAAAATGAAAATTAAAAAGCATGCATATGGTAAACTAATCATAGGAAATTTTTAAAAACTGATCTAAAGTTGGGAAGAGGGTTGTGGCAAATCAGTAAGACTAGTCTCCACTGATGTGATTTAAATAATGACTAAGAAAGACTATTTTATAAAATTCATCACTGTTTTAGCATTAAAATGATCATTTTATTCCAAATAATTCTGTTAAAGACATAAAGCATTCAATCCACACTCCCCCACCACCAGCTCTGGTAACCACTGGTCTGCTTTCTATCACAGTGGTTTTGTGTTTTTCTAGAAATTTCATATGAATAGAATCATACAATATGTAGTCTTTTCTCCATGGCATCTTTCACTTAACATGATATTTTTAAGATTTATCTATGTTGCGACACACAAAAGTAGTTTGTACCTTTTATTGTTTAGTAATATTTCATTGTATGCATGTATTACAGTTTGTTTATTCATTAACAAGCAAATGTGCATTCCTACTCTTTCTAATTTGGAGCTATTATGAATAATGCTACAAAAAATTCACAAGCAAGTACTTTCATGATTTAGCATACAGCCTATGTTCAAGAATGTTTCACATGTACTTAAAAGGAATGTGCACTCTTGTAGGCTGGAGTTTTCTATATAAGTCAGATACATCAAGTTAGTTGATGGTATATGATGTGCTTACTGATTTTCTACCTATTTATTCTATCATTTATTGCAGGAGGAGTATTAAATTGTCCATTACTCCTTTCAATTCTGTCAGTTTTGTAATTTTGTTGTTAGGTACATACACACAAGTGTTTTCTTTTCCTGATGTATCCACATTTTTATCCTTATGAAATGTCCTTCTTTCTCACTAGCATTCTTCTTTTCTTAAAGTCTATTTTGTCTGATATTAATTTGCCAGTCCAGGTCATTCATGCTTACTGTTAACACTGGGTAACTTTTTTTAATTTTTTACTTTCAACCTATTCTTGTCTTGGAATTTAAAGTGCCTCACATATAGATAGTGCATATTTGGATCTTAGATTTTTGTCCAGTGTGACAATCTGTCTTTTAATTAGAATCTGTGTTCCTTCACATTTAATGTGCTTTAAGTTATTTATTAATATTTAAGAATTGGTATTTATTAAATAAACAATATTTAAAGTACAAAGTTTATTAATTAATTAGCTAATTATATGTAGGCATTTAGGCCTGCCATCTTGCTTTTTAATTTATATTCATCTCATTTCTTTTTTGTTCTATTACTCCTTCTTTCCTGCCTTCTTTGTGTGAAATATATACTTTTTAATTTATCTGTTGACTTTTTAGTGATACTTACTTGAGTCAGTTTTTCATGTTTTACTGTATATTACAATATGTCTCTGCAACTAACCACAATCTCCTTCAAGTTATTACTGACATTTCTAGTAGAGTAAGGACACTCCAGTTTAGCTCCATTTCCCACTTCTTGTACAATTATTATAATATGTATTGTATTTATTTGTAAGCCCACAACATAGTCTTTTGTGCAAATGCACGTCTATAATTTTTATTTTACTGACCAATTTTTTAAAGAAACTAATAGAAGAAAAAATATATATATTTCCTCCCATATTTTCCAATTCCAGTACTCTTCATTCTTCCCTGGATCCAAGTTACAATCTATGACCATTTCCTTTCAGCCTAAAGAATTTGCCTTAGTATTTATGGTAGTATAAATCCACTAACAACAAATTTTCACCATTTTGCTTTATCTGGAAAAGTCTTTATTTTACCCTCATTTTTAACAGGTAAATCAGATAGATAACAGAATTTTTGTTTGTCAGTTTCTTTTTTCTCTCAACACTGTGACTATCTTACTCCAGTGCCCTTTCACCACAGCTGATTTTGATGAAAACCCAGATATTCATCTCATCATGGTATTTTTCTTCTCCTGCTGTTTTAAATATTTTTTTCCTTAACTTTGTTCTCAGTAGTTTGAGTACATTGTGTCTAGGTGTGTTTCCACTTGTATTTATCCTATTTGAGGTTCTTTGACCTTCTTCAATGTGCAAGTTAGTATTTATTCATCAAATTTAGACTTGCTTTCTGGAGAGAGGAGAAAGCCTCCATTACCAGAAGCAGGAAGTGGCTCCCAATATTTTGGGTGGAATATTTATGAATTGACTAATCCAGCTCATAGAACATAAACTTTCACCAAATATATACATATTTACAGATCAATCTGAAGAGAAATGACATCCTTTCCATATTGTCTTTTCCTACTTATAAACATGATATAGTTGTTCATTTAAGTATTTTATGTCCTTCGTTAATGTTCTTAATTATTTTTCCCACAGAAATCTTACAAATCTCTTCTAGGGTTATTCCTGCATGTTTTTTGCTGCTATTACGAGTGGACTTTTTTCCTATCCAATTTTCTAATTGGGTATCACTGGTATAAAAAGCTTTGAGGTCATCATCATGGCATTGTAAGACGATCCCTTTGTCTCTCTACTTCAATTAGCAGCAGGTAAAATACCCATAACACCACAAGCCTACATTGCCCAACACACCAGGACACTGGAGAGATCCACACATCAGTACACACAAAGTTGAGTGGATCAGAACACACATAGAAGGTGAAATAGGGCAAGAGCAAAGGTGGTGCCCAGGACCCTGGACCCCAGCTGCAGTGACTGAGCCTCAGAGAGGCTGGCAGGCAGGAGCAGCAGCACATGTGAGACTCTACCCAGCAAGCTGCAGACACTCCCATGACCACAAAGAGCAGAGCAGCAGCCCTGTGATCCTGGGCCCCCAGCTGGAACTCAGAGCCTAGTAGAAGAAGCAGAGGTGTGCACAGGACTCCAACATCCCAACTTTAGCAGTGTCCACAGTCATAAGAAACATACAACGGCAGAGGTGGTGCACTGCCCCATTCCCACCCTCATGCTCTCCTGCTAAGTTGGCAGAGTTTCTGACACAGGTGATCCTGGATGTGGTGGAGGCATCAGACATTCCCGTATCCCTGGAAGTGAAGTGACTATCTGCAGCAACATCAGAAACAGCAAGACATCTGCGATTCCCAGAGGCACAGGCAGCAACAATGAAAGTACTGGCAATACCCCAAATAGAGGTGGTAGAGGATGAAATGTGTAGGTCTTCACATATAGCCATATGCAGCTTAGGTAAGAAAAACCAAAACTTAGTACTATAATGCCACCTACTGAAAAACAAAAGAAAGGCCACTATTTTCCAACTAGTGGACAAGTTTGAATAAAAACAAAAAAAGCTATACCTAAACAAGAAAAGCGACTGCTACAACAAATGAACCTGCAGAGGAACAAGTCAGCACCACAAAAAGTCATGGTAACACAGCACCACAGAAGACAACAAACTTCCAGAAAACAAACAGAAAGTCATGAAAGATTGTGCTCTACCTGATAAAGAATTCAAAATAACTGTCAAGAAGAAACTCAACAAACTACAAGAAAAATGAGAAAGGCAATTCAAGAATAAAATCAATGAACAAAAGGAAAATACTTTACCAAAAAGATTAAAACTCGCAAAAAGAACGAAACAGAAATTCTGGAGCTGAAGAACTCAATAAATGAGATGAAGAATACAAAAGAAACGATTGGAAATAGAGCAGACCATATGAAAGAGAGATCTAGGGAGCTCAAAGTTACAAACCTCGAAATGATGCAGGAAAAAGAGAAGAGAGAACTAAGATTTTTTTTTTTTAATGTAGAATTCTATGAGAATTATCTGACTCTAATAGAAAAGGCAACATAATGATAATGGTATCCCAGAAGGAAAAGAGAAAGAATGGAGTAGAGAGCTTATTTAAAGAAATAATAGTTGAGAACTTCCCAAAGCTGGGGAAAGAAATGGATATACAAATCAATGAAGCTAACAGAACATCAATTATCTCAATGAAAAAGACGTTCTCCAAGACACATGACAATAAAACTGTCAAAAATCAATGACAAAAAAAGAACAATAAACGCAGCAAGGAGAAAAAAACAACAACCTATAAGGGAACCCCCATAAGGGTATCAGCAGATTTTTCAGCAGAAATTACAGGCCAGAAGACAGTGAAATGATACATTCAAGATATTGATATATAAAAACTTTCAGCAAAAACTACTCTATCCAGTAAAGCTATCCATCAGATATGAAGGAGAAGGCAAGGCTTTCCCAGACAAACAAAAGCTGAGAGAGTTCACCACCACTAGACCTGCCTCATAAGAAATGCTGAAAGGAGTTCCCGACCGGAAACAGAAAGGGAAAGATGTACAGAGCTAGAGCAAGGTGGTAAACTGACGCACAGAACCAGAGAACTGCAACTCTCTATCAGAACAGGTTAGTAAGTACCAATGGTTAAAGGGAAAGGAAACATTAAAATTAACTATAACCACTTCAATTTGGCAACAAACTCACAATACAAAAAGGGACAATTTATGATATCAAAAACATACAAGGGGAAGAGCAAAAGGACAGAACCTGCATAGGAAAATGGAGATAAGATACTATCAGTAGAAAAAGGACTATGCCCTTTTATACAAACCACATGGAAACCACAGAAAAAAAAATTGAGAACAGAGATGAGAAACAGGAAAGTAGGAAAATGAGAAACATATCACAGAAAACCACCAAACTGAAATGACAGCCCAGCGTGGTGGCGTAGTGGTTAAGTTCATGCACTCCACGTTGGCGGCCCAGGGTTTGCCAGTTCGGATCCTGGGTGTAGACCTATACACTGCTCATCAAGCCATGCTGTGGTAGTACCCCACATAGAAGAACTAGAAGGACTTACAACTAAGATATACAACTATGTACTGGGACTTTGGGGAGGGAAAAAAAAAAGGAAGATTGGCAACAGATGTTAGCTGAGGGCCAATATTCCTCATCATGAAAAAAAAAGTAAAAGCATACCTAAAAAGACACAGACTGGCTAGATAGATTAAAAAACAAGACTCAACAATATGCTACCTCAAGGAAACCCATCTCAGCTCTAAAGACAAACACAGGCTCAAAGTGAAAGAATGGAAGATGATACTTCAAACAAAGAGCAAGCAAAAGAAAGTGAGTGTAGCCATACTTATATCAGATAAAACAGACTTCAAGGCAAAAAATGACAACAAGAGAAAAATATGGACATTATATAATGATAAAGAAAACAATCCATCAAGAAGACATAACATTTATTAATACATATGCACTTAAAATAGGAGCACAAAAATATATAAAACAATTATTAACAGACCTAAAAAGAGGAACTTAAAGCATCACAATAATAGCTTACCTGCTTACATCAATGAAGAGACCATCCAGACAGAAAGTCAACAAGGAAATATGGCCTTAAATTAAACATTACACCAAATACAATTAATAGATATATATGCCATCCAAAAACAGCAGAATACACATTCTTCTCAAGTGCAAGTGGAACATTCTCAAAGATAAGCCACATGTTGGGAAACAAAATAAGTCTCAAAAATTTAAGAACACTGAAATCACATCATCATCACTGCTGACCACAATGCTATGACTTGAAATCAACTACAAAAAGGTGGAGAAGTCATAAATATGTGGATTCTAAACAATATTCTACTGAACAACCATTGGATCAATGAAGAAATCAAAGGAGATAAAAAAAGATAACTGGAGACAAATGAAAATGAAAATACAACATACTAAAATCTATGGGATGCAGCAAAAGTGGTAATAAGAGGCAAGTTTCTAGTAATACAGGCCTACCTCAAGAAACAGGAATAATCTCAAATGAAGAATCTAACATAATACCTAAAGGAACTAGAAAACGAAGAAGAAATGAAACCCAAACTCAGTAGAAAAAAGGAAATGATAAAAATCAGAACAGAAATGAATGCAATAGAGACTAAAAAGACCATAGAAACAATCAATGAAACTAAGAACTGGTTCTCTAAAAAGGTAAACAAAATTGACAAATCTTTACCTAGACTCACTAAGAGAATAGGAAAGAAGGCACATATAAATAAAACCAGAAATGAAAGAGGAGAAATTACAATGAATACCACAGAAATAATTTACATTATAAAAGAATACTATATGAAATTATATGACAACAAATTGGATAACCTAGAAGAACTGGATAAATTCTCAGAATCATCCAACTTCCCAAAACTGAATCAAGAAGAAACGGAGAATATGAACAGACCAATCACAAGTAAAGAGATTGAAACAGTAATCAAAAATCACCCAAAAAACAAAAGTCCAGAACCAGACAGCTTCTACTGTGAATTCTATCAAACATTCAAAGAAGATTTAATACCTACCCTCTTAAAAATCTTCCAAAAAATGAAAAGGAGAGGATGCTTGCTGACTGATTTTACGAGGCCCACATTACCCTGATAATAAAACCAGACAAGGACAACACAAGAAAAGAAAACTACATGTTAGTAACATGGATGAACATAGATACAAAAATCCTCAACAAAATATTAGCAAATTAAATACAACAATACATTAAAAGGATCATACACCATGATCAAGTAGGATTTATTGCAGGATGCAATGATTTAACATCCACAAGTCAATCAGCATGATACACTACATTAATGAAATGAATAAAAATCACATAATCATCTCAACAGATTTAGAGAAAATATCTGACAAGTTTCAGCATGCATTTATGATAAAACAAACTGAGTAAATGGCTACAGAAAGAAAGTACCTCAACATAATAAAGTCCACATAGACAAACCTGCAAGTGACATTATTCTCAATCTTGAAAAACTGAAAGCTATCCTTCTAAGAACAGGAAGAAGACAAGGATGCCCATTCTCATCACTCTTCTTCAACATAATATTGCAAGTCCTAGCCAAAGCAATTAGGCAAGAAAAGAAATAAAGAGATCCAAACTGGAAAGGAAGAAGTAAAACTGTCACTATTTCCAGATGACATAATTTTATATAAAGAAAACCTTAAAGAATCCATAAAAAAACTATTAGAAACAATTAACAAATAAAGTTTCAGGGTATGAAATCAACATAAAAAAATCAGTTGTGTTTCTATACACTTACAAGAAACTAGCCATAAGATAAATCAAGAATTCAATCCCATTTACAATCTCAACAAAAAGAATAAAATACTGGGACCAGCCTGGTGGCATACTGGTTAAGTTCGTGCACTCTGCTTCAGCAGCCCATGGTTCACAGGTGTGGAATCCAGGCACAGACCTAGCACCACTCATCAAGCCATGCTGTGGCAGCATCTCACATAAAACAGAGGAAGATTTGCACAGATGTTAGCTCACCGACAATCTTCCTCACACACACATACACACACCAAAGAATAAAATACCTAGGAATAAATTTGATCAAGGAGGTGAAAGACCTGTACAATGAAAACTATAAGACATTGTTGAATTAAAAAAGACATAAAGAAATGGAAAGATATTCTATGCTCATGGATTGGAAGAAATAACACAGTTAAAATGTTGATATTACCTAAAGCAATCTACAGATTCAATGCAATCCTAATCAGAACCCCAATGACATTTTTCATTGAAACCAAACAAAGAATCCTAAAATTTATATGGGTCAACAAAAGATCCTGACTAGCCAAAGCAATTCTAAGGAAAAGGAACAAAGCTAGAGGTATCACACTCCCTGATTTAAAAGTATACTACAGAGCTATAGTAATCAAAACATCATGATGCTGGCAGAAAAATAAACACACAGATCAATGGAACAGAACTGAGAACACAAAAGTAAACCCAGACATTTATGGAAGGCAAATTTCCTACAAAGGAGCCAAGAACACACAACAGAGACAAGAAAGTCTCTTCAATAAATAGTGTTGGGAAAACAGGACAGCCACATGCAAAAGAATGAAAGTAGGTCATTATCTTACACCATACACAAAAATTAACTGAAAATGGATTAAAAGCTTGAATGTAAGAGCTGAAGCCATAAGACTCCTAGAAGAAAACATAGGCAGTACACTCTTCGACGTTGGTCTTAGCAATATCTTTTTGGAAATGTCTCCTCAGGCAAAAGAACAAAAAGAAAAGATTAACAAATGGGACTAAATCAAACTAAAAAGCTTCTCCATGGCAAAGGAAACTATCAACAAAATGAAAAGACAACTTACCAAATGGGAGAAGATATTTGCAAATTATATATGCAATAAAGGGTTAATATCCAAAATATATAAAGAACTCATACAATTCCACAACAAAAATACTAATAACCTGACTTAAAAATGGCCAGAGGATCTGAACAGACATTTTTCCAAAGAAGATATATAAATGGTTAGCAGGCTCATGAAAAGATGTTCAACATCATTAATTATTAGGGAAATGCAAATCAAAACTACAATGAAGTATCACCTCATGCCTGACAGAACGGCTAGTATTAAAAAGACAAGACATAATAAATATTAGAGAGGATGTGGAGAAAAGGGAACCCTTATACACTGCTGGTGGGAATGTAAATTGGTACAGCCACTGACAAGAGACTTGCACATATTGAGGCATATGGGGTAACTATTTGGGTTCAAAAACTGATTCAGCTTGAACTAAAGAAACCTGACTTATGGCCCATCAAACATACATGGTACATCTTCTTTAACCATTAAAGTAAAGAACACCCTCTCTGAAGATAAGAATGCATATTTCCCCTCCTACGCCCTATAGGTAACACCCCTATTAGTCCCTTTCCAGATATCAGGGTCATGTTGACCTGCTAATTTGCAACTGAATACCTCTTTGATACTTTGATGAATATATTTCCTGGGAGTCTTTGATTTATATTCTTTTTTCTAAGAAGGTATAAGACTGTACTTAAAACCATCTTTCTTTAGAATGCTTTATTCCTTTCTGGAAAAGGCCTTCCTGGATTGAAATCCTCACCCCGGCTCAAGTAAAACTCACTTATCTCTCTTAGCTATAGAATGGTTATTGATTATTTTACATCAACATCACTATGGAAAATAGTATGGAAACTCCTCAAAAACATTAAGGCTAGAACCACCAGCTATTCCACTTCTAGGTATTTATCCAAAGAACATGAAAACCCTAATTCAAAAAGACATATGCGCCCCTATATTCATTGCAGCATTATTTATAATGGCTAAGACTTGGAAACCGTCTAAATGCTCATCAACAGACAAATGAATAAAGAAGATGTGGAGTATACAGACATATCCATATATGTATATATATGGATATTTATATATACACAATGGACTACTACCTAGCCACAAAAAAGATGAAATCTTGCCACTTGCAATAACATGGGTGGAACTTGAGGGTATTATGCTAAGTGAAATAAGTCAGAGAAAGACAAATATCAGATGATTTCACTCATGTGGGAGATTACACAAACACACAAACAGACAATAGATACAGAAAACAGATTGGTGTTTCCCAGAGGGGAAGGGTTGTGGGAGGGTGAAAAGTGTAAAAAGGGACATCTGTAGGATGATGGATGGTAACTTTTGGTTCTGAACACAATGTAACATATACGAAAGTCAAAATGTAATGTTTACCTGAAATTTACATAATGTTATAAACCAATGTTACCTCAATAAAAAATAAAGTGAAATTTTTAAAAACATCTTTGAATTTGAATATTGACTTTATATCTAAGAACCTTGTTAAATTCTGTTATTCCTAATAATTTGTAGATTTCTTGGATTTACTACACAGATTAATCATATTAACTACAAATATGGAGAGTTTTACCTTTTCCCTTCTAATCCTCATTACTTATTTCATTTTCTTGTTTTAATACATTACCTGGCACCTCCAATAAAATTCTGTATAGAAGTAGTGATACTTGGCATCCTTATACTACTTCTTACTTTAAAATAGGAAAGTTTGAAACTGATTATCCAATACCTCTACTTATACCATGTTAGACTGTTTATTAACACAGCTGATCCCCACTTGGCTTCCTCTAATGAAATACATTGCTAATTTATTCAACACACATTCTTCTGCATATTTTACAATCAAGGTTATTATGATTTAATGAGACTTTGTTAATAATTAAGTAATCATGTATGAACTCACTGTCAGCTGTCACTGTGACAGTCACTCAAAATTTGATTAATTTATACATTCCTAATAAAAACTTCTTCACTATTTTTCCCCCACAGCTCCAAAGGAAAAAAAAAAAGGGAATAGTTTAACCAAATAATTCCCATTCCATACTTTTTAAATTCTTTCTACTTTGAAACAGAAATAGTGGATAGTTGAGGAGACATTTAGATACGTTAAGTCAGAAAATGTCAAAGGCAAAAACAAGATTAAACACTGGTTGTGCCTCAGATGTTTCAGTGCCACTCATTCAACACTAAATATGCCACAGGTACCATCTAAGATTCTAACACTGTAAGTCTGATGGGAACTACATGGGTGATTCTGATGTCTAGCAAGAATTGGGTATCTCTGGGCAAACCAACAAAGCTCATCACAACTTACATCCAACTACAATGGGAAGAATGACAGCTTCTTGCTCAATTTCCTGCTTTCTATCTAGCTGCTTCTTTCTCCACTTTTTACTAATCCATTTCGTCCGAGCAGCATTTGCTAGGTTCTTCTTATCCTGGGGCCAAAGGCCTTTCTTATAAAGAAAAGTAAACTGAAAGCTCTACTCACCTTTCCCATTCCAAAATACAAGGCTAGTAATTTCTCCCACATTCTCACAGAAATAAATTAGCAAATGTCCAGTGGCACATGCATACACATTCTCCTACATAATGTCTTGTTTTTTTTTTTTTGGTGAGGAAGATTCACCCTGAGCTAACATCCACTGCCATTCCTCCTCTTTTCTTGCTTGAGAAAGATTATCCCTGAACTAATATCTGTGCCAATCTTCTTCTATTTTGTACGTGAGATGCCTCCACAGCAAGGCTGATGAGTGGAGTAGGTTCACGTTTGAGATCTGAACCCGGGCCGCCAAAGTTGAGTGCTTGTAACTTTAACCACTCAGCCATGGGGCCAGCCCCCACAATGTCTTGCTTTCACTTGTTCATTCCAGCTAACTCCTTTACAGAGTCATGTAGCAGAGTCAAATAAGAATGAATGAAGGAACAGTAAAACGTGAGAAATTTCTGGTCCGTGTCCTACCATTTTTTCTCAATGGCCTCTTTCTTACTCTAATTGTTAGGCCTTCCCTCATGCCCAAGAGTTTATTGCAAATATGTAAAATATGATACCTCTGGATACCACCTTAGGCCTATTATCCCCAAGCTATGATCTGTAGTTGGGAATTGCTTTCAAACAAATCCTCACAAGGATTTTAATGATGAATGTGCCCTTTATGTATCATCTCTCACTTCAGAGAGATCTGTGTTTAATAAAATAACAGCATTTGCATAAAGCTTCAAAAATTTACAAAGTGCCTCCACAAACATCGTTTCATCCTCCCCTAATCCATTTTCAAATGATAAAATGCAATCATACAGAGGTTATGTGACTTGCGAGTAGGTAAAAAACTTTCTCACTTCCTACTCAAAATCCCTAGTGATTTCCTGTATTCTATATCTTAACCCAAATGTGTATCTGACAGAGGAATTTTAGTGCCAGAGTGCTGTTCATAAAGGTAACAAGGATGGAAGGAAGAAGTATGGACAACTTCTAATAAGCCTCAATCTTTGAGTAAGCAATGTGCTTTGCCACTGATTTCTTGCAGACTTTGGACTAGTAGCTCATTAGAAAATAGGGGAGAAATAGGATTAATAAGGGTTGCCTAGGATAGCAACTGAAGAGAACCCAGATGGTTGATTATATTTTCTCCTCTATTTATCATGGGGTATAAAAGGAGAAATTATGCAAGAAATATGGTACACTCTGAAAAACCAACCTAGGGCTACTCAATTTAAGTTGACATTTATATTTAACATTGCTCAGCATCCAGTGATTTGCTGTTACTTACTGGACTGCAAATTTTAAAAGAGCTTCTTAATAACCCTTGTGATTGAACTGCTGTTCTGCCAGCCTTAATTGACACTTTTGCACCTGAGAATGTACAGTATTTCTTCTGTATTAATTCCCTTGATATTTAATTAATTCATAGAGAATGAAGCTCATGTTCATAGACTTTAAATGCATCAAGGAGATACATTAATCTATTTTTAAATAGCATTTGACCATGAACAGAAAATCTCTTCCTGTTACTGAGTCAGGTTATGTCAACCCAGTAGATGCCAAAATAGCCAGCATGGGACAGGTACTCAGTTCACAGCATCTCCTCAGTACCAGCTTAAATTAGAAAACACACAAACACAACAACGGGAAATTAGTGCTCACTTTAGCACCGAAAAATTTCAGGATTCACACTAAATCATCCAGTCATCATTCTTGCCCTTTCAGGTACTAATTGACGTGTGTGTGTGTGTGTGTGTGTGTGTGTGTGCATTTTGTTTTTTAAATATAGTGACCCCCTAGTTCAGTGGTTCTCAGTTATAGTGAGCATTAGAATTGCCAGTGAAACTTTTAAAAAGATCATATGCCAAAATAATACATTTAAGTGGGTCTGGCATGGGATTCAGGCACCAGTATTTTTTTAAAAAACAGGTCAAGGACCATTGTTAATTCCACGTCAGTTAGTAGATATTATCTGAAGTCAAATTCTACACTGAAGTTCTCTATAATTCTGCCCAACTTGATTTCTCTTAATTCAATTATTTAAGATTAGTTTGCTATAAAAAGGAAGTTTCAATACTATTTTCTAGGAAACTCACCTCCTGGCAAAAGACTAAGACTAACTAAGCATTAGAAAACATATACTTACAGGTAACTGCATATAAATTCTTGTTTTAAATGTAGCATGTATTAGTGTTTAGGTGTTCTGATTTTTATTTTATTTTATTATTTGATTTTACTCTGAAGCAAGGAAAAGAAGATCAGACTGGCAACATTTACTTCCTAGCATTTTGTTCAATCTGATGTTCTTTCTCAAGAAAAACTGCTTATCATAAAACAATAGGAATATTCATGAAAATTGCTAAAATAAAAGAAAGAAACCTATTACTTTGGACAAAAATTGATCTCATATTTCAGAATAACATGCTTCCACAATATAGGATAAAACTCCCAGTGAAGGAAATTAAAAGACCTTTCTAAGTCTATTCCAGTTTCAATTATTTACAAAGTCAAGAACAAAATAGACATTATTGTTCTATTTTCTATATTCTTTAGCATCAGAAATTATAATAGTCATGTAGAAAGATTAGTTTCATCATACTTTTCATGGTTTTTAACTCATGGAAAAAAAATTCAACACATCTGAAGAGTAAAACAAGCTATTTATCAAGAAGGAAGGTGTATTCTTTGAATTATTGTGCCATTTGCCCCTTTAATAGCCTTAGGTAAGTACCTATCAAACACTAAGCACACAGGTATATACATACATATACATATATATTCACACTCATCTGCACTCCCATTCATCCAACAGAATTCCCTCTCTTGCATGAGCCTGAATTCATTGTACTTTGTGATTGCTAGGAAATAGGGAGGAGGAAAGGCCCCCATCTCAGGTATCACTGGAATGTGAAGGAAAGCTCAATTTTTCTGTTCCCCAGACAAATGCATAGCATGGCTTCTCCTGAAAGTGCAAATGGCTAAACAAGCTGCAATTGACTACAACAAAAGTAGGAAAGAAAAACAACAGATTTGCAAAGAAATATAACGAGCCCTTCTGAATTTCAGGTAAATGTCCTAAGGAGAAATAAAGTCAATTAAAATGGAGGCTCACTATTACATGTGCTATATTTACTCAGCCATAGACTGCTATAAATTTGAGATTGCTAGGCCTTACAGCAAATGTTAAAAGGTCTTCTTTAAGAAAAGAAAAAGCCTATAACTAGAAATAAGAACATATATGAAAGAAAAAAATCTCACTGGTAAAGGCAAATATTTAGTGAAGGCAATGGATTAGCCACTTAAAAAGCTATCATGAAGGTTAAAAGACAAAAGTTGTAAAATGAACTATAACTAAATCAAGTAGTTAAGGGATACACAGAATAAAAAGATGTAAAATACGACATCAGAAACAAAAAATGTGGGGGCAGAGAAAAAAAGTAGCACTTTTAAAATGCATTTGAACTTAAGCGACTATTACCTTAAAACAGACCACTACATATATAGGTTGATATATGTGAATGTCACGATAACCACAGAACAAAACCTACAATTGATACACAAAAAATACAGAGAAAGAGAACTCAGACATAACACTAAAGAAAACCATCAAACCACAAAGCAAGATACCAGGAGAAGAAGAACGGGTGGCTGAATGGATAAGAATGCAAGACCCATCCATCTGCTGCCTATAAAAGACTCACTTCCGACCTAAAGACACACACAGACTGAAAGTGAAGGATTGGAAAAATACATTCCTTGCAGACAAAAATGAAAAGAAACGCATATCAGACAAAAGAAACTTTAAAACAAAGACTGTGGGGCCAGCCTGTGGCCAAGTGGTTAGGTTCATGCACTTTGCTTTGGTGGCCCGGGGTTGCCAGTTTGGATCCTGGGCATGGACCTACACCTCCCTCATCAAGCCATGCTGTGGCGGCACCCCACACAGGAGAACTAGAATGACCTAAACTAGTATTTACAACTTTGTACTGGGGCTTTGGGGAGAAAAAGATAAAAAATGAAAAAGAGGAAGATTGGCAACAGAGATTAGCTCAGGGCCAATCTTCCTCACCAAAAGTATACTTTAAAAAAATAAATGAATAAAATGAAACAAAGACTGTAACAAAAAACAAAGAAGCATTACATGATGATAAAGGAGCCAATCCAAGAAGAGGATATAACATTCATAAATAGTTATGCACCCAACATAGAAGCACCTAAATATATAAAGCAAATACTAATAACAGACATGAAGGGAGAAATTGAGAGTAATACAATAATACTAAGGGACTTTAATATCCCACTTACATCAATGTTTAGATCATCCAGAGAGAAAATCAAAAGGAAACAACGGCCTTAAACAACACAATAGACCAGATGGACTTAATAGCTATATAGCGAACATTCCATCCAAAAATTGCAGAATACACATTCTTTTCAAGTGCACATAGAACATTCTCCAGGATAGATCACATGTTAGGCCACAAAAAAAGTCTCGATAAATTTAAGAAGATTGAAATTGCATCAAGCATCTCTTCCAACAACAACAGTATGAAACTAGAAACCAATTACAAGAAGAAAACTGGATACAACACAAACACGTGGAGACTAAAGAACACACTAATAAGCAACCAATGGGTCAATCAAGAAATCAAAGAGGAAACTGAAAAATACCTTGAGACAAATGAAAATGGAAACACAACTTTCCAAAAATCTATAGGACACAGAAAAAGCAGTTCTAAGAGGGAAGTTTATAGCAATACGGGCCTATCTAAAGAAACAAGAAAAATCTTAAATAAACACTCTAACTTTGAATCTAAAGGAAGTAGAAAAAGAAGAAAAAACAAAACCAAAGTTAGTAGAAGGAAGGAAATAATAAAGATCAGAGTGGAAATAAATAAAATAGAGGCTAAAAAACGAGAGAAAAGATCAATGAAACTAAAAGCTGGTTCTCTGAAAGGAAACAAAATCAATAAACCTTTAGCCAGTCTCATAAAGAAAAAAGAGAGAGGGCTCAAATGAATAAAATCAGAAATGAAAGAGGAGAAGTTACAACTGACACCACAGAAATACAAAGAAGCATAAGACACTCCTATGAACAATTATATATCAAGAAATTGGAAAACCTAGAAGAAATAGATAAATTCCTAGAAACACACAACCTTCTAAGACTCAATCCTCAACAGAAAATCTGAATAGACAGATTACAAGTAGTGAAATTAAATCAATAATTTTAAAACTCTCAAAAAACCAAAGTCCAGGACCAGACAGGTGAATTCTGCCAAACATTTAAAAAAGAGTAACCTATTATTCTCAATTTATTCCAAAAAACTGAAGAGGAAGGAACACTTCCAAACTCATTTTAAAAGGCCAGTATTACCCTGATACCAAAATCAGACAAAGACACCACAAAAAAGGAAAATTACAGACCAACATTGCTGGTGAACACAGGTAAAAAATCCTCAATGAAACAGGAGCAAACCAAACTCAATAACACACTAAAAGGATCATACACTACAATCAAGTTGGATTTATCCCAGGGGTGCCAAGGATGGTTCCCAACATCTGCAAATCAATCAACATGATACACCACATTAACAAAATGAAAGATAAACATCATATGATCATCTCAATAGATGCATAAAATCATCTGACAAAATTCAACATCCATTTATGACAAAAACTCTCAACAAAGTGGGTATAGAAGGAATGTACCTCAACATAATAAAAGCCGTATATGAAAAAGCGACAGCTAACATCATACTCAATGAAAAGCTGAAAGCTTTTCTTCTAAGATTAGGAGCAACAGAGGGATGCCCAATCTTGCCACTTTTATTCAACGTAGTATTGGAAGTCCTAGCCAGAACAGTTAGGCAAGAAAAAGAAATAAAAGGAAAGGAAGAAGTAAATCTGTCACTATTTACAGATGACATGATACAGTCATGTGCTACATAATGACATTTCAGTCAACAGCAGACCACATATATGACAGTGGTCCCGTAAGATTAGTTCTATATAGCCTAGGTGTGTAGTATGCTATACCATCTAGGTTTGTGTAAGTATACTCTATGATGTTCACACAACAACAAAATCATCTAACAATACAATTCTCAGTATATTTTCTCATTGTTAAGTGACACATGACTGTACTATCTATAGAAATCCTTAAAGACTTCATCAAAAAAACTTTTAGAACTAATAAATGAACTCAGTCAAGGTGCAAGATACAAAATTAACATACAGAAATTGGTTACATTTCTATATGCTAATAACAAGTAATCAGAAAGAGAAATTAAG
Organism: Equus przewalskii; assembly: GCF_037783145.1. NCBI lineage: Eukaryota > Metazoa > Chordata > Mammalia > Perissodactyla > Equidae > Equus > Equus przewalskii. The sequence goes on along the minus strand of NC_091839.1, from coordinate 31,732,081 downwards.
AAAACAATCCCCTTTAGAATTGCATAAAAAGAATAAAATACCCAGGAATAAATTTAACTAAGGAAGTGAAAGACATGTACCATGAAAACTATAAGATATTGATGAAAGAAACTGAAGATGACACAAATAAATGTAAAGATATACCATGCTCATGGATTGGAAGAATTAATATTGTTAAAATAGCCACGCTACCCAAAGCAATCTAGATTCAATGCAATCCCCACCAAAACACCAAATGGCTTTTTTTTTACAGAACTAGAAAAAAGAATGCTAAAATTTTCATGGAACCACAAAAGACCCCAAATAGCCAAAGAAATCTTGAGAAAGAACAAAAAAGCTGGATTAGAACAGAGAGCCCATAAATAAACCCATGCATGTATCACCAATTAATCTATGACAAAGTAGGCAAGAATACACAATGGGGAAAAGACAGTCTCTTCAAAAAATGGTGCTTGGAAAACGGGACAGCTGGATGTAAAAGAACGAAACTGGATCACTATCTTACACCATATACAAAAATAAATTCAAAATTAATTAAAGACTTTTTTTATGGCTGAGTAGTATTCCATTGTGTATATATACCACATATTCTTTATCCAATCATCAGTTTCTGGGCATGTAGGCTGGTTCCACGTCTTGGCTATTGTAAATAATGCTGCGATGAACATAGGGGTGCAACGGACTCTTGAGATTTCTGATATCAGGTTCTTAGGATAGATACCCAGTAATGGGATGGCTGCCATAAAAAAAGACAAAATTGGCCCATTCACAACAACGTGGATGGACCTCGAGGGTATTATGTTAAGCGAAATAAGCCAGTCAGAGAAAGACGAACTCTATATGACTCCACTCATAGGTGGAAGTTAGTATATTGATAAGGAGATCTGATCGGTGGTTACCAGGGAAAAGGGGGGGTGGGGGGAGGGCACAGAGGGGGAAGTGGTGTACCCACAACATGACTAACAAAAATGTACAACTGAAATCTCACAAGGTTATAATCTATCATAACATTAATAAAAAAAAAAATTAATTAAAGACTTGAAATGTAAGACCCAAAACCATAAAACTCCTAGAAGGGGGTCAGCCCCAAGGTGTAGTGGTTAAGCTTGGTGTGCTCCACTTCAGTGGCCCAGTTCGTGGGTTTGCATCCCAGGCATGGACCTACATCACTCATCAGCCATGCTATGGCAGTGACCCACATACAAAATAGAGGAAGTCTGGCACAGATGTTAGTTCAGGGATAATCTTCCTTAAGCAAAACAAAAGGAAGACAGGCAACAGATGTTAGCCCAGGGTGAGTCTTCCTCAGCAAAAAAAGAAAACACAGACAAACTCCTAGAAAAAAAAATGAAGTCAGCTCTTTGACATTGGTCTTGGCAATATTTTTTGGACCAGTCTCCTCAGGCAAGAGCAACAAAAGCAAAAATAAACAAATGGATTACATCAAACTAAAAAGCTTTTTCACAATGAAGGAAAACCATCAACAAAACAAAAAGACAACATACTGAATGTGAGAAGATATTTCCAAATCATCTATCTGATAAGGGGTTAATATCCAATATATCTAAAGAACTTACACAACTTAATATCAAAAAAACAAAACAATCTGATTAAAAAATGGGCAGAGGACTTCAATAGACATTTTTCCAAAGAAGACATACAGATGGCCAACAAGCACATGAAAAGATGCTCGATATCACTAATCATCAGAGAAATGCAAATCAAAATGATAATGAGATACTAATTCACATCTGTCAGAATGGATATTATCAAAAACATAAAAAATAACAAGTGCTGGCAAGGATGTGGAGGAAAGGAAACCCTCTTACACTGTTGGTGGGAATGCAAATTGGTGCAGCCACTATAAAAAACAGTATGGAAGTTCCTCAAAAAATTAAAAATAGAACTATCATACAATTAAGTAATTCCACTTCTGGGTATTTATCCAAAGAAAACAAAAGCTCTAAGGTCAAAGAGATATATGCACCTCCATGTTCACTGCCACATTATTTACAATACCAAGATATTGAAGCAACCTAAGTGTCCATCGAAAGACCAAAAGACAAATGGATAAAGACGATGTAGTATATATACACAATGGAATACTACTCGGCCATAAAAAAGAATGAAATTTCGCCATTTGTGACAACATGGATGGACCTCGAGGGTATTACACTAAGTGAAAGAAGTCAGACAGAGAAAGACAAATACTGTGATTTCACTAATATAAGGAATCTTAAAACAAACAAACAAAACAAAACAGAAACAGACTCATGGAGAACAAACTGGTGGTTACCAGAGCGGGGAGAAGTTGATGGGTGGGGGAAATAGGTGAAGGGGATTAAGAAGTTCAAACTTCCAGTTATAAAATAAATAAGTTAAGGGGATGTAATACACAGCATAGGATTATATTTTAATAACTTTGTATGGTGACAGATGATAACTAGACATATCATGGTGATCATTTTGTATGTATATAAATATCAAATCACTATGATGTACATCTGAAACTAATAGGATATTGTATGTCAATTATACTTGTACAAAAAAGAGGACTCTGCAGATGTGATTAAGTTAAGGATCTTGAGCTGGGCGATTACCCAGGTGGGCCCTAAATGCAATCCTACATATGCTTACAAGAAGCTTCCAGAAGATGTGACACAGAAAGGAAGACAAGGTGACCCCCATGGCAGAAATGGGAGTGATGAGGCCACAAGCCCAGCAATGCCAGAAGGCCCCAGGAGCTAGAGGAGCAAGGAAGAGTCTCCCCTGAGCCTCCAGAGGCAGTGTGGTCCTGCAGACACCTGGATTTCAGCCAGTGACACTGGTTTTAGACTGCTAACCTCAAAAACTGTGAGAGAGGCCATTTCTGTTGATTAAGGACAATCACATGATGCCTTGGGCTAATACTAAAGATTCCTATTAAGATGCCTATGCCCAAAGGGACCAGGCTCTCTCCTCTTTTCTCATCTTTCTTTAACTCTAATAAACAGTCTGACTTTTATTTCCTAAAGGAATTCCAACTGCCAGAATCCAAACCACGTTGACAACATTCCTCCCTCTCCATTCTGAGTCTTCCCCAATGGCCTGGGTCTCCTCAGAGCTGACACACAGTAGGCACACAATCCATGCATGTGGCTCTAGAAGCCTTGGGTAACCAGGGCAGAGAGAAGTTGAATATTCTGATCAAACAATTCCCCAGTTAGGGTGTGGGAAGATAGAGATTCTCTGAGCCTAGATGACAGACTCACACCTGTGGAGCACAGGGCATGGGCCAGTAGGAGCTGGGGGTAAGGACACAATAGCTTTGGGAAGGCAGCGACTCTGTTCTTTAAGAACAAACCATCTTGAGTAGGGCTGCCTAGGGGAGAGCCAGGGTCTGCCTAGCTGTGCTCATGAGAAAGTTATTTCACCTCTTTATGCTTCAATATCTCCATCTGTAAAATAAGGATAATGAAAATACCTTTCCTGGGTTGCTATAAGGGTTAAGTGAAATGATCTGTGCAAAGCACTTAGCAAGAATTCAATGAATATAGGCCTTAATTAGTGGGAAGTTAGAATCTAAATTTGTCTTTTACTGCAGTGCTTCTCAAACTTGAACATGTATATGACTTACCTAGGGATCTTGCCAAAATGCAGAATCAGAGTCTGTAGATCTGGGCTGGGCTTTGAGATTGTGCATTTCTAACAAGCTCCCAGATAACGTCAACATGGCTCGTCCCTGCACCCCATTTTGAGTTGTAAGGTTTTAATGTACACAGGAACAAGCATTCATAGGCTGTGGGGGGAAAACAGCACACAATGTTTGGGAAATCTAATTGCACTGAAGTGGACAGACCATAGGCATTAGAAAAACAACAAAGAAAAGGGAAAGATATGTCTGCTTAGCTCTATAAAAGCAATCTTGAATTATTGATAGTGCCAAATTAATTTTACCAGGATTTACCTTATTTTAAGAGTAAATTCTATATGTAAATATTAATCTTGATATGTGAGGTTTATTTGAGTGTGTTTGGGATTCTGGTATAATAATCCTGACATACACTTTTAACAGAAGGAACATTAGCTACCCACTCATTAATTCAATTATTCAATTCAGTAAGACTGTACTCTCAGAATTATGTAATTCAGTTAGACGGTAATATGCTGGGGCCTGTGCTCAGCCTGAACTGAGTTTCAAGCACAGGGGAACTGAAAGGTCCTGAGACAGAGAAGAGATAAACAGTAAGCTAAAATGTCAAGTAGGCTAGAGAAGCGAGTCAGTAGTATAATTTGAAAAGAGAAACCACAAGAGGGTCAAGGCAAGTGCCTCGTCCCCACAGCTGCCCGGGGCCAGCCTGCCAAGCAAGGCTGCATGCATCCTCACAATTACCTGCTTTTTCCTAAGTTGACCCGAAGGAGTCTCCATTGCTTGTCGCCTCCCAAGAACACCTTTTCTTTTCCAGGACACACCCCTGTCAGGTGACTGCTGCACCAGATTCTGACTCCCAGACATTCCCAAAGAATTTCCCATAGCTATCACGTTGTCTCAGAACAGACAGAGGTGTTTCTTTATGGGGATATTAGTCTATCTTAATGTGCTTGTTTCAGTGTTAAGAACTCCCGGTATGAACATGAACAACTATAGCCATCTCAATGCCATATTCTTCTGTTGTCTGTTTCCAAGAGTTTCTGAACTAAAGTGTAGAACTAAGGAATTAAAGTGTAGAACTAAGAGGGAATGAAAATAGCATTCTGACAGAGAGAACTGAGAGATGGAAACCCAGGAAAGGGGCAAATTATTAACACCAACAAAGAGACAGTTGTGGTAAAAACATCATACTATCTTTCCATACTTACGAGTCACAGAAAGAGCCATCAAAAGGTTTGTATGTCTTAAGTACGCGCACCAACACTTAAACCCAAATATGATGAGAAAATATTTTAAAAGAATACATCATTTTAAATTATTTTGGACTATCTATAACATGTTTATCCAGAATTAACTCAAAAAAGTTAAGCTGTTTATGTGCAAGTAATAATATGACCACCAGCATATTAATATTTGAGAATATCTTCAGCAAAATTATGACACAGTACTAAATCACCCAGTACCACAGTTACATACTAAGGATAGGGAAGGTTCATAACATAGAACACCTTTTAGTTTTCACCATATTAGACCTCTGAGTAACATGCAGCAAGACTGACCATTCTCTTCTTTTTGAAATACCCTCTCCTCTTCACTTCCATGATAATGCCTTCTAATTTTTCTGCTTCCTCTCAGTCCTCGAATTCTTTATCTCCCTTGCTGGCTCCCTCATCTCCACCAGACGACTGGATGTCAGTGCAGGACTCAGTCCTAGTCTCTCCTCTCCTTCTGCCTGTGACTTGTTTTCCTATAGGTTTAAATGGCCTCTATATGCTGACAAGGCCAGTTCTCTTTGCAATGCAGATCGATACAGCCAACTTCCTTGGTTTGCATATCCATCTCCAGTCATCTTGCAGTCATCATAAAACTCAGTCTGTCTGAAAGGGCACTTAGTCTCCCCTCCACTCCCCCAGCATGTCCCTCCTTCAGTTCTCCTTGAATCTGTAACTGGCACGTCTACTCACCTGGCAGTTAATGACTAGAAACATTGGAATATCTGTTGGATACCACCTTCTCCCTCACGCCCCACACTGAGTCCATGGCCAAATCTTGTGGATTCTCCCTCTAACACACATGTTTTTCCAGTGTTTATTTTTATTAAAGTTTTTCAGGTATATACTGTGAGATAGTTTTACAGCATTTTTCCTAAAGATGGTGGTACCCGACCCCCTTCCACCATCATTCCTATTTGAAACTCTTCTAGTTGATTCTTTGGGTATTTACCTGCATTCTTGTGAATAACTGACACTTTTTTTATTGAGTTCATAATAGTTTACATCAATGTGAGATTTCAGTTGTACATTATTTCTTGACTATCGCCTCAAAAGTACTCCCCTTCACCCCCCGAGGCCACCCCAGACGCCCCTTCTCCTGGTAACCACTGACCCGTTATCTTTGTCAGTGGCTTTGTTCATATTCCACATATGAGTGAAATCACCTGGTGTTTGTCTTTCTCAGTCTGGCTTATTTCACTTAGCATAATTCCCTCCAGGTCCTTCCATGTTGTTGCAAATGGGATGAATTTGTCTTATTTTATGGCTGAGTAGTATTCCATTGTATACACATACCACATCTTCTTTATCCAATCATCAGTTGATGGGCACTTGGATTGTTTCCGTGTCTTGGCTATTGTGAATAGTGCTGCAATGAAAATAGGGGTGCATATGTTACTTTGGATTGTTGATTTCACGTTGTAGATACCCAGTAGTGGGATAGCTGGGTGGTATGGTAGTTCTATTTTTAGTTTTTTGAGGAATCTCCATACGGTTTTCCATATTGGCTGCACCAGTTTTGCATTCCCACTAGCAGTGTACCAGGGTTCCCTTTACTCCACACCCTCTCCAATATTTGTCATTTTCAGTCTTAGTGATTATAGCCTTTTAACAGGCCTAAGGTGGTATCTTAGTGTAGTTTTGATTTGAATTTCCCTGTTCATTAGTGATATTGAACAGCTTTTCATGTGTTCATTGGCCATCTGTACATCTTCTTTGGAAAAATGTCTGTTCATATCCTCTGCCCATTTTTTGGTCGGGTTGCTTGTTTTTTTATTGTTCAGTTGGGTGAGTTCCTTATATATTACGGAGATTACCTCTTGTCAGATAGATGAATTTGGAAACATTTTCTCCCAATTGATGGGTTGTCTCTTTGTTTAGATCCTAGATTCTTTTGCCTTGTAGAAGCTCTTTAGTCTGCTGAGCTCGTACTTCTTTATTTTTTCTTTTGTTTCCCCTGTGTGAGAAGTCATGGTATTCAAAAAGTTCCTTTTTAGTTTGATGACAAAGAGTGTACTAACCTATATTATGTTCCAGGAGTTTTATGGTTTCAGGATTAACTGCAAGTCTTTGATCCATTTTGAGTTTATTTTTGTTGTATGGTGTGAGATAATGGTCTACCTTCATTATTTTGCATATGGCTGTCCAGTTTTCTCAACAGCATTTATTGAAGAGACTATCTTTTCCCCATTGTATGTTCTTGGTACCTTTGTTGAAGATTAGCTGTCAATAGATGAGTGGTTGTATTTCTGGGCTTTCAGTTCTGTTCCATTGATCTGAGTGTCTGTTTTGTACCAGTACAATGCTGTTTTGATCACTATGGCTTTGTAGTACATTTTGAAGTCAGGGATTGTGATGCCTCCACCTTTGTTTTCTTTTCTCAGGATTGCTTTAGCAATTTGGGATCTTTGGTTGCCCCATATGAATTTTAGGATTCTTTGTTCTATTTCCACAAAGAATGTCATTGGGATTCTGATTGGGATTGAGTTGAATCTGTAGATTGCTTTGGGTTGTATGGACATTTTAACTATGTTTATTTTTCCAATCCATGTGCTTGGAATCTCTTTCCATCTCTTTATGTCATTATCAATTTCTTTCAGTAATGTTTTCATTGTATAAGTCTTTCACATCGTGGTTAAATTTATTCCTAGTTGTTTTATTCTTTTAATTGTGGTTATAAATGGAACTGTATTCTTGAGTTCTCTTTCTGTAAGTTCATTATTGGAGTATAGAAAAGCAACTGATTTTTGTAAGCTGATTTTGTACCCTGCAACTTTGCTGTAGTTGGTAATTATTTCTATTAGTTTTCCAAAGGATTCTTTGGGGTTTCCTATATATAAGATCATGTTGTTGCAAACAGCACGAGTTTCACTTCTTCACTCCCTATTTGGATTCCTTTTATTTCTTTCTCTTGCCTAATTGCTCTGGCCAAAATCTCCAGTACTATGTTGAATAACAGTGGTGATAGTGGGTATCCTTGTCTGTTCCTGTTCTCAGAGGGGTGGCATTCAGTTTTTCCCCATTGAATATGATGTTAGTTGTGAGTCTGTCATATATGGCCTTTAATATGTTCAGGTAATTTCCTTCTCTCCCCATTTTGTTAAGAGTTTATCATAAATGGCTGTTGGATCTTGTCAAATGCTTTCTCTGCATCTATTGAGATGATCATGTGGTTTTTATTCCTCAATTTGGTGAAGTGGTGTATCACATTGATTGATTTGTAGATGTTGAACCATTCCTATGTCCCTGGTATAAATCCCACTTGATAATGATATATGATCCTTATGATGTATTTCTGTATTCGGTTTGCCAATATTTTGTTGAGGATTTTTGAGTCTATGTTCATCAGCGATATTGGCCTGTAGTTTTCTTTTTTTGTGTTGTCTTTTCCAGGCTTTGCTATCAGAGTAACTTTGGCCTTGTAGAATGTATTAGGAAGCATTCCATCTTCCCATACTATTTGGAATAGCTTGAGAAGGATAGGTATTAAATCCTCTCTGAAACTTTGGTAGAAGTCCCCAGGGAAGTCATCTGGTCTTGGGGTTTTATTCTTTGGGATGCTTTTGATTATTGTTTCAATCCCCTTCCTTTTGATTGGTCTATTTAGTTTATCTGTTTCTTCTTGATTCAGCTTTGGGAGGTGGTAAGAGTCTAAGAATTTATACATTTCCTCTAGATTATCCGTTTTGTTGGCATACAGTTTTTCATAGTATTCTCTTATAATCCATTGTATTTCTGTGGTGTCTATTGTTATTTCTCCTCTTTCATTTCTGATTTTGTTTATCTGAGCTTTCTTTTTTTTCTCTGTAAGTCTGTCTAGGGGTTTGTCAACTTTATTTATCTTCTCAAACATCCAGGTCTTTGTTTCATTGATCCTTTCTATTGCCTTTTTTGTTTCAATAGTATTTATTTATGCTCTGATTTTTATTATTTCTCTCCTTCTGCTGTCTTTGGGTTTTGCTTGTTCTTATTTTTCTAACACAGTTAGATGTAATTTGAGATTGCTTATTTGGTATTTTTCTTGTTTGTTAAGGTGTGCCTGCATTGCAATGAAATTTCCCTTTAATATGGCTTTTGCTGCATCCCATATGAGTTGGTATGTTATGTTGCAATTTCATGTGTCTCCAGATATTTTTTGATTTATCCATTAAGTTTTTCAATGATCCATTTTGTGTTCAATAGCATGGTGTTTAGTCTCAACATCTTTGTCTGTTTCTCCGCTTTCTTCTTGTAATTAATTTCTAGCTTTATACCATTATGATCAGAAAAGGTACTTGCTATGATTTCAATTTTCTTAAATTTATTGAGGCTTGCCCTGTTTCCCAACATATGGCCTATCCTTGAGAATGTTCCATGAGCATTGAGAAGAATGTGTATTCTGCTGTTTTCAGATGCAGTGTTCTATATATGTCTATTAAGTCCAACTGGTTTAGCTTTTCATTTAATTCCATTTCCTTGTTGATTTTCTGCCTGGACGATCTATCCATTGATGGGAGTGGAGTGTTGAGCTCTCCTACGATTATTGTGTTATTATTAATATCTTCTTTTAGGTTCGTTAATACTTGCTTTATGAACTTTGGTGCTCCTGTGTTGGGTGCATAGATATTTATAAGTGTTATATCTTCTTGGTGGAATGTCCCTTTATCATGATATACTGCCCCTCTGTCTCTCTTTGCCTGTCTTATCTTGAAGTCTACTTTGCCTGATATAAGTATTGCAACACCTGCTTTGTTCTGTTTGCCATTAGCCTGGAGTATCATCTCCCATCCCTTCACTCTGCACCTGTACATGTCATTGGATCTGAGGTGTGTTTCCTGGAGGCAGCATAGTTTTGGGTCTTGTTCTTTAATCCATCTTGCCAGTCTGTGTCTTCTGATTGGAGAATTCAATCCATTTACATTTACGATGATTATTGATGTACGAGGGCTTAATGCTCTCATGGTATCACTCGTTTTCCGGTTTTCCTGCATTTCCTTTGTTTCTGGTCTGTGTGTTTTGGTCTACCCATTGAATTATGTTGTTTTCTATGATGTGTTTCTTTGTTTTCTCCTTATTAATTATTTGTGTCTCTGTTCTCCTTTTTTGTTTAGTGGTTACCCTGAGGTTTGTATTCAGAATCTCATGTAGAAGATAGTCCATTTTCTGATTGCCTCCTTTTTCCTTAGTCTAAACCGATTCAGTTCCTTTCCTCCTTACCTTCGAAACTGTTTTTCTCATCCCTTATTCCATTTTGTGTTGTGAGTTTGTGGTTAAACTGACAGGATTATCTTTGTTTTTGGTGTTTTCCATCTTTTTAGCTTAATGCTATACTTGAGTATTTAATGCTATATTTTGAGTACTATTCTGATTCTGTCTACCTATTTATTTCCTTACTCTGTGTTTTGTGACCCTTTTCTCCATTTTTTTTTTTTTTCAGTTATGAGGGCCTTCTTCAGGATTTCTTATAGGGGCATGGATCATGGCTAGGAAGTCCTTTAGCTTTTGTTTCTCTGGGAAAAGTTTTATTTCTCCCTCATATCTGAAGGATATTTTTGCTAGATACGGTATGCTTGACTGAAGATTTCTGTCTTTTAAAGATTTGAATATGTTGTTCCATCCTCTCCTAGCTCGTAAAGTTTCTGCAGAGAAATCCACCGAAAGCCTACTAGCGATTCCTTTGTAGGTTATTTTCTTCTGCCTTGTGGTCCTTAGTATTCCTTCTTTGTCATTCATTTTTGCCAGTTTTACTACTATATGCCTTGCAGTAGGTATTTTTGCACAGACAAATCTAGAAGATATGGAAGCCTCTTCCACACAGATTTCCCTCTCTTTCCATTGGTTTGAGAAGTTCTTTGCTATTATTTCTTTGAACATGGTTTCTGCTCCATTCTCCTTTTCTTCTCCTTCTTGAATACCTATAATTCATATGTTGCATTTCTTAATTGAGTCAGATATTTCTCGGAGACTTTCTTCATTTCTTTTTAGTCTTAGTTCTCTCTCCTCCTCTGTCTGGAGCATTTCAACTTGTCTATCTTCGATTATGCTGATACACTCCTCTATGTTGTCTACTCGGGTGCTCAGAGACTACATATCTTATCTCTTCCATTGTGTCTTTCATCTCTAATATTTCTGATTGATTCTTCTTTATAGTTTCAACCTCTTTTGTGAAGTAGCTCCTGAACTCATTGTTTCTCTACATCCTCTTTTACCTCGTCAAGTTTTCTGATGATAGCTATTTTGAATTGTCTTTCATTTAGAATACATATTTCTGTGTCCTCAGGACTGAATTCTAGGTGCTTGCTGTTTTCTCTCTGGTCCGGAGATTTGATGTAGCTTCTGATATTGCTAAAGGTGGGTCAGGTCTCATGCATTCTGATATTATTTGGTTACAGTTACTGCCTATTGCCACTCAGAGGGGTTCAAGATCCACATATTCTGAGACCTCCACCTTCAGCTGAGATGTCAGGCAGTAGAGTGGGAACAGGGTGTGTCGGGGGAAGGGCGCTTCCTCCTCCATACTCTCCAGATTTTCTCAGTCTTCTCTCACTATCTGGTCTCCTGGGGACTTGGCTTGATGAGGTCTCCCTCCTTGAAAGCGTTCACCCCATTAGAGGGCTTCCCTCTAGGCTGCAAGAGCCCTAGGGAGTCCTTGATGTTCCCACAAATGAGCGTCCCCTCCCCTACTACTTTCCTAACAGAGCCTCCTGCAGTTGCAATCACAGTCTTTAGGGAAGGGAGGGAAGTTCTCTCTTACCCATTTCCACCTCCTCTGAGGGGGCCTCCAGCCTCTCTGCCCACCACTGTATGGCTGCATGTCTCTCCAACATTTTTGTGTTGTGTTAGGATGTCCTCTGTTGGAGTATGGATGCCATTTTTTGTTGTATGTTGGAGGGGAAAGAGTCTCGGGCAAGTTCACTCCACCATGATGCTGACATCACTCCTGCATACCTTACTTTTAAAAAAATGTTGAATTTCCACTATGAAAGCTTAGGATTTGACTATCCTTCTTTGCCATGCACTCATCACCTTTCTCTCTCTCTTATACAAACACACTTTTTACATATAATTCTGGATATATCATTACTTAATGTTTATGTTATTGTAACTACATAAATACTACGTACAACCAAGCCATGTAGAATACTATATATCTTTTCCTTTTCTGCACATTTTTCCTGTAATTAATCATTGTATTGTTTTATTCATTCGCTTTTGTTATGCACTTAATAACATCTCACCTCCAAACTCTTCATCAATTCTCTTAACCTGCTCTAAAGATATTTATACATACTCTATTCTATCAGTTTCATTTTCTTAAACGCTCTCTCCTGGAATCTTCTGAGTTACTACAATCGAGAACAGTTATTCTCAAGGCCTAGTTACAGCTGTCATCCTGAAATTTCCTTTCAGCATCATCTTCTTTCATGCATTGTTCTTCAGTTTCCCATATATCATGTCCTTTTTCTTGGTTTGCTAGGTCATTTTGTTGGAAAATATTATCCAGTAGTGTCCTGAGAAAGGGTACATGGAAGGTATATTTCAAGACCTAATATGCCTGAAAATACCTTCATTTAACCTTACACTTGACTGACAGTTTGATCAGGTACCAAATTCTGAGTTAATAAATTTCCTGATAAATATTTGAGAGGGTTCCATTTTCTCCAATTCTTCCACTGTTTTGCTTTTGAAAAATGGGAAATACTTGTATTTCTGATATTTTCCTTATAAACTGTAATGTTTTTTCCCTCTTCTTTTGAAGCATATAGGAGCTTTTCTTTATCCCAGCATTCTGAAATTTCACCTTCATGGCCTTCGTATATGTCCATTTTCATTCCAAGTACTGGGCTCTTGGCAGGCTTTCAATCTAGAAACCAGGTTTTTCATGTTTATTAAATTTCTTAAATTGTATCTTCAATAATTTCCTCTTCCTTTCTCTTTCTGGAACTCCTATTATTCAAATGTTGGACCCACAAATTGGCTCTCTAATTTTCCTTCATTTGCTCCCATATTATCTATTTTCTTTTTCCTCTAATTTCTGGCAGATTTTCCTCTCTAAATTTCCAAAAATTCATTTAATTCATTACAATATTTTTAATTTTTTAAAAAAGTCTTTTATTCCCCTAAATTTTATTTTAAGGCAGCATTTTCTTTTTTCTGTAAGAAGCAAGAAACAGATTCTTCACTAGCAGACTCTGGAGACAGCATCTCCTGTCAACACCTTTATATCAGACCTGGCCTCTGGAACTGTGAAAGCAGAATTTTCTGTTTTAAGTCATCAAGTTTGTGGTAACTTGTTTCAGCAGTCTCAGGAAACTAAAATGGTAGGCAACCCATCGATACATTACAGTCCATATTTTTCCAAACTCATTATGCAGCTCTCCAACCTTCACTCTCTCAACCTGAGCACACTCCCTCCTTCCAATTCCTCAAATGCATCCTGTCTCAGGGACACACGCTATGACCACTGCCTCGAAAGTCCTTACTCCAAACTACCTCTCATTCTATTTAAAAACTACTTCCTCCATGAGGCCTTCCATGTCCTACCAACCTAAATTAGGTCTTCTCTTTTATTCTCTTCCATTGCCCCCTGCTCATTTCTTTTTCTTATCTGTTATTTTATGTGTATTTGTTCATTTATTCATTGGCTATCTAGATTATCAGTTCCCTTTGGCAGGGACTCTGTCTCATTAGTCTACCACAGTATATCCAGCATCTAAGACAGTCCCCAGCACATGACAGGAGGCCCATGTTTCATGTTAGAGCCCCAGCACTGGAAAAATGCTATGGGAAAAACAAGAAAATAGGTTAATGGTTAATCTCTATATGCTCAGAGTAAAATGCTCTCCTTTAAAACCATTATTGCCTATAAATAAATGAGAAGCAATTTCATGTTCTCAGAAATGTTTAATTTGTCCAGGTCTCACATTTGATAGCTATGATTTAAGTTTTCCCAACCCTTATAAGTATTGATAACTATGAGGAGTGGTTACTTTAAGCAGATTCTGAACTCAATGGAAAAAAAATAAACTAAAAAAGATAGCTTCAAAATACTATTTATAAAGCTTCTAGAAAATCTAAAATATATTTCACAAAACTTGTTGAAACTGGGAGGAAGACATTTTAATTTTTATGTAGACACAAACAAAACCACATAGTGTATATTCAAATGAAACTAGGGTTACAAGACTCTATATGCAATTATAAAGTTTCCAATAGCACGTAATTTATAGCCAATAAAGTAAACAAGGAACAAGAGACCCTATGTTCTAACATAAAGTAGTACTTTTTTTCCTTTTTTGTTTGCTATACACATAAATCTTTAAACAAAATGAAATTCAGCAACTTACATTTAGAAGGAGAATACAAATATTCTCCTTCTTAAGCTGACAGAAATATTGTTAGGGTCTTTGATTTCCAATGAATATTTTTTTAACCCACATACTGGAGTTAGTTTATTTCTTTTGCATTTAGAACAAAATTGTATGGATAATTTTAAAAGTTAATGATGGAAATAAGATACAGTGGAAAGAGGAAAGAATCTGTGGTCATATACATAGGTTTGAGACCCAGGTCTTCCAGAACTGGCTAATTAAGTACGCTCCGTGAGTCCTTCAATCTGCCTGTCCTCAATCTTTTAATCTATAAACCAAAGAAAGTAATAACAACCATGACACAGTTACTGCCAGAACAGATAATAAACTCCAGGTGAAAGCATTTTACAAACTATAAAGTATAATATAAAGGTAGACTGCTGTTAATTATCTTGAGAACAGATATTGGAATGTAAAGTATACCTTGAGAGTAAACTGAACCAAGTTCTATTCTGTCTATTCCTCTTTCCACTGCCTGAGCACTGAAAGTGAAACATCACTTTGAAAATCCAAGGGAGGTTTAAATTATACACTGATATAGCATTCAAAATGAGTATTAAGATTTCAATTTATGATACAACTTGTTTCAGTAAATGCTTATTAAATTAAATACAACTGCAGGAACATTAGCCCAGATGTTTTTCTTTTTTTTAATTTTAAATACAGTTCTGCACGAGGATGAAATGCACATGGAGCCCTAACCTTAGATTCCACTTCTATCTAAAGCAAAGCAGACTGTAAGTAGCCTTAAAAAATCCTTGAGGCAAACTTTAAGAAATGAATGAACATCTATGACAAAAACAAAAAACACAGAGGATAAAGCTTTTTGGAAAGTCACCAAAGGTACAAAAGCCTATCATTACTAAAATGATGTCCCAAGTCACAGCAGAGAAATGTATAAGAAATGCTGCTAATTGGACAGAATTAAATTAAAAGTTAACACGTTTTACTGGTTGATATGATTACAGCATGAATAAGCTTTAAGATACAACTAAGAAGTCCACATTGGTGGAAAAGACATCTGACTTATGAACCACATCTTCAGACACTGCCTAAGGGCCACCTCATTGGTGATGTAAGCAAACAAGACAGCCTAGGAGGGAATCACCAACTACAAATCCTAGATCAGAGATGCAACATAACAGAGCCCTAGAAGAAGGGATCAATGCAAAGAGTAAGAGAAACTATGGCAGTCAAATAGTTAATTTACAATGGATTTTCTACAATTAAAATAGAAAGAAAAAAATCCATGGTGCCTACTAAGCTCATCGGTCAGGGGAAGCTGTGGCTGTGGAAGGATAAGCAGTGACACCATGAGATGATACCCAGCTGCAAGATACATGGAGGCACTCAAAGAATGTCAATAAAATGTCAATATGACAGCACTCCTGCTAATGAAGGTTCTGTACAGAAAAATGTGATCAAAAGTCAGAAGGTGGTAGTTAGGTGTACGGGGGCATATGAACACAACTTGTTTTCATTGTCTTATTTTCAATTGAAAAACTGCCTCATTTTTCTCTGAATATAAGCTTGCATTATATCAGAAGAGTGGAAAAACTGGGATACGGCCCCTTCCTCAAGGAGAAGAGCAACAAGAAATATTTATTAAGCACTTATATGACTCTAAATATTATGCCAAGCACTTCATTTGCATTTACTCATTGCAAATTCCCAACAGCTCCATGACGGAGTCATATTTATTATCTCCATTTTATAGATGTGGAACTTGAAGTTAGTTAACTTGTCTAAGGTCACTACTAGTAAATAAAAGTTTTATGACTCTAACTTATGCTATTAATCTCTGTGATAAAAACATTGAAAAGTTAAATAAAATATTTTTTAAATCTGAGCCATATCAGATAAGCTGAAATAAGACAGCATATGGCAAATTGAAAAGTGAATTATGTAGACAATAATCGCTAGAGAAATTCAGAAGAGGTGCCCATTTCAGGATCAAATTGATAAGAAAGAATTTATGAATGAAGTGAGGTTTCAGCCATCTTTTGAAAAGTCAGTAGAATTTGAATGAGAAGACAGTATTTATGTGGATAGGGTATGCCAGTCAGTCTCAATGCTCTCCTAGATGTTATTTACTTTGGCGGATCACTGTACCCAGGAAAAAAAGCACATGCTCTAATACATCAAAATTGTGCATGCAAGTTAAATTGTATACCTTATGACCTTTGACTTGCAGAAGAAACTCAAGTATTTAACAAACCATACAAGAATCTTCATTACCTGCCCTTCTCCATCACAGTAGGCTCATTCCCTGCTAAGCTCCACTCCTTCTCAGCCAAATCCCCAAACTTGTAGAAGTTCCAGGATCTCCAGGCATCCTCCTGTCTCTGCCTCTGCTCAGCAGCTTGCATACCATCAGCACCCTCCCACAAGTTATCTGTCAGGTGGCCATCTTAAATCTTACCCATCTTCCCAGGTTAGTTCCAGGCACCGCAAAGCCTCAAGAACAAAAAACAGCGATCAACTGAGATGGGGAAATAAGACCAGAAGAAAACAGAGGCAAAGCAGGGAACAAAGAAAACATAAACATTTTATATCTTATTGTAAATAGAACAAGAACTGGCAGCTATAAAAAGGAACAATCAAGAGAATAAGAACTCATAGAAATTAAAAATATTTCAGCAAGAATAAAAATATCTCATAGAATGGCTAGAAGAAAAAGTTGAGGAAATCTCCCAGGAAATCCAAAAATAAAAAAAAGAAAAGGTATAAGAAAAAAGATAAGAAATTCGGAGGATCAGACCAAGAAGTGTTGTAGAAAAAAGGAACAGAGAATATAGAAGGCAGAAATACAGGAGAAAAACTGTTCAAAACAATTTTCAGAACTGAAGGATGAAATCTCAGATTCAAAGACTCAAGAAAAAGAACTTTAAAAGACCCATATTGAGGTGCACTATCCTGTAGTTGCAAAATAGTGGGAACAAGAGAGATCCCAAATGCTTCTGGGGGGTATGCGAGGATGGGGAATAGATCACATTCAAGGAATTAAAACGAGAATTACAATGGAATTCTCACTAGCAACACTAGAATCTAGAAGTTAGTAGAAAAATGTCTTAAATTCCATGGAAAAATTATTTCCAACTTGGAAATTATCCTAATTCATCAATAAATTTTAAAGCTGTAATAAAATACGTTAAGCCAACAAATATTTTAAAAGTTTACAGCCCATGTACCCTTTCTAAGTGAGCTCATAAAGAATATGCATCAACTAAAGGAAGTTATAAACCAAGAAAAGGAATATATGAGATCCAGGGATGATGAGATCCAGCATAAGAAAGCAGGAAAGGGAATTCTCCAGGTTGTGATGAAAAGTCATCCCTGGAGTAAAGCCGAGCAGCAGACACAGGAAGCATCAGTGCAGATGAAGACAGGAAGACGGAAGGCTCCAGAAGCTGTGTCTCAAACAAAGATGGAACTGGTGAGTGACTTCACTTGTTTGGCCATGCTGAGAGGTGGCTGTTCATTGCCCTATCAAAGCGTCTGAAAGTAGAATCAATAATAGGTATGTAGAAAACTAAACAAACGGAAAAAAATAACTCTAAGCAATTATCTTTAGAAAAAAATTAAAAGTTGCTCAAAAAGGAAATGGAATGTATATTAGATGTCTCGGTGCTAAAAAAAATTATAGACTCATAATAATATAAATACATAATACCGATTTTACCAAAAGTTTTGATAAAAACTATGTTTGGAGAGTAGGTAGAGGAGAACAAGCTATGTAAGACAAACTTTTACCTTCCATTATACTAAGTGAAGAGACAAAAAAGAAAATAACCTGAGAAATAGCAGTGTAAGCCTTTTATTTAAAACAGACGTAAATGTTGGCAGAACAGGAGTAAAGGTCTGGCAGTGGTGGTCTCTAAGGGGTGGTCCTGAGGTGTCGGCAGGGCTAGCTGTTTGTCAGTGTAAATATGGAACATCATCTGACTTTTAAAAACGGCGTCACAGGTTTCCACTTCCAGGAAGCGGACTTAATGTTATCTCTATTCCTCTCACTAAGCACAACAAAAAACCCTGGGCCTCGCATATAAACAACCCAGGAAGACTGAAGGTGGACTAGCTATGGAACTAAAGACCAAAGGAAGGAGAACGTGGTGAGTTCCCTGGTTTTCTTCTTGCCTCAGATATCCTAGATTTTGAGCTAAAACAGCCAACAACCCAGAAATGCCAATGGGCACATACAAAAACAAAAATACACAACAGCAACACGAGCCTGCTTTCTCTAGCCAAAGCAAAGCAAGGAGACTGCCTAGCAAGACGGGAAGTTCTTAAAACATAACCTCCCAGAAGCAAACACCACAGAAACAACTGCGGCCCGCCCCCACCACGAGCAAAGGCACGGGGGCCTGGGGGGCCGGGACGGCCAGCGCACCGGGCTGCAGGGAGACGCCCCACAGCCACCGGGGCAGCGACACAGACATTCTCAGTCCGGGCGAGGATCGGTGTCGGGAGCCACTGCCCGGTGCGTGGGTGCTGTGGTGCATCGACCTGAGGAATAGCTAATCAGAAAAGGAAAGGAGGACGGAAGCCCGGTCGGAGGGCGCGCTTCTTTGAGGGGCTCACCTGCAGCTCCACTGGTAAGCATGAGTAGAACTAGCCAGACCGAAGAAGGGCATTCTAGGCCGAGAACCGCCTGGTACTAAGGCACAGAGGGCAGGAACAGAAAGTGCTTGAAAAACTACAAACAATTCTGACTGGAGTGAAAAGTGCTTAGGATGGAACGAGAAAAGACGCTAGAGAGGCTAGAGGGGGGCTGGGTGGAGAAGAGCCTCCGGGCTCCGGGGAAGAGCGCGCACTGCGTGTGCATCTGTGAGGAGCCACTGAAGGGTTTTCCGCAGATTTTAAAGATCACTCTGACAACGGCGGGGTGTATGGATCAAAGGAGGATCAGGTGCGTCAGGAATCGCACAGGAGGCTACCGCCAGAATCCACACAGGAAGGGATGAGCACGGAGACCACAGCAGGAGGGGGTGCGGGGAGTATATAAGCCATATCTGATACATTCCATAATCTGGGTCAGTTTTACCAAATTTGAGGATCGTGAAGAGAGAATGGAGAGAGAAAGCAGAGCCACAGTAACTCTAATACCGGGTGCTAGTGTTCACGGGCTACTAACTAGCTTTGGGCCCTTGGGCACATCTCTCTGGGCCTCATTTTTCTCAACTATCAAGTGGAGATAAGAATGGCAACCATGTCTGTCTCTCAGAGTTATTGTATAAATATGTATCTTTGTATAAATATTGTATAAAAATGAGATGATGTGAAAATACTATAAAAATGGTAAACATAGTGTATTATTTCCTGTTGCTGCTATATCAAACTAACACACACTTAGTGGCTTAAAACAACATAAATTTACTCAGTTACAGTTCTGGAGCCCAGATGTCTGGGGTGGGTCTCACCGGGCCAAAATGAAGGTGCTGGCAGGCCTGTGTTTCCTGCGGAGACTTTCGAGAAGACTCCATTTCCTTGCCTTTTCCAACGTGCATTTCTTGGCTCATGGCGCCTTCCTCCGTCTTCAATGCCAGCAGCAGAGCATCCTCCATTTCTCTCTGATTTGGGCACTGACTCTCCTGCCTCTCTTTTTCCCTTATAAGGACCCTTGTGAGTACTGGGCCTACGTGCGTGATCCAGGATAGTCTCCTCCTCTCAAAGTCCGCTAATGAGTAACCTTGATTCCCACCTCACCCCATCACCTAACGTAACTTACTCACAAGTTCCAGTGACTAGGATGCGGGCATCTTTCGGGGCCGTTATTCTGCTGACCATATATACAAAAGATTCTAATTGAATGTCTGCTTGGCAGTCATTGTTTTTTTCAATTTCACAACTAATATGTCCAAGAGTTGTTTTATAGTTTAAAAAACTAAGAAATCTGAAGAGAAAGTTTTCTACGTAACTCACTATTATGTCTCTAAGATTTAGCAATATATGCTAACTACCTAAAGGCTCAATGACAACTATAGATTTTGATATTTAAGTTAATATAATTATTATGATCTCTTCAAAACAATGAGAATTTAAGACAAAGATATGGTTACAAAATCTAAATAGAATCATAAGCATTCTGGTGTTAAACTTCTATGATAGTATCCTGGCCTGTAAAGAAAAGCACAATGCTACGATTAGCTCGTGATGTTTCTAATCATAGAAACAAACACATTTTCAGGTCTGAAAACATAGGAAAGGTCAGGCTGTCAGTCAAACAAAGGGCATTCAGTACCTCAAAGGTAAACACTCCTGACCCCAAGCAAGTACACAGCTGAGTAAGAAAGGTGCCATATGGGGCCTGCAAGTGGAGGACGGCTCAACCCAGGTTCTGTCCAGACTGTTCCACAGGACCCCGGGGGCAGGCCTAGTGCAGACCCCTATAAGCCGTCTGGCTTCAAGACACGTACCTTCTGTATCTGTCAAATCTTTCACCAGGGTATCTCATTTCAACCCCCTATGTCTTGAATACATACAGCCCTGACATAACTGATATTCACAATCATGACCTCAAGATTTTGATAGATATCAAGTTCTTATTGATCATTAAAGGAAAACTAAGTTATGGTCAGAATAATTTTACTACTAAATGTATTGAGGACGTGTTTTTGAAGATTTCTGTTTTATTTAAAACCTAGCTATATGTGAACTATAAATACGTGAAATCCCTTTGTCAGAATTTTAAATACGCACACCACACCTTTTCCTATCACACTGCATAAACATAAGTTCATTTTAATGAAGTCAACAGCAGGGCTTAAGTTTTTAAGCAATACAGTTTAAACACTTCCAATCTATGGAAACAAGGTTTTTCAAAAAAAGCAAATTTTTTTCTAAACTACGATGTTTTGTTTAAATCAGTCAATAGTATCAATAAAAAATGCACTAATAGGAGCTATCCTATATTTCATGCCAGAATAGATTCTTTCTTGACACTTTATAATCCAAGAAAGCTTTTATAAAAAGACAGAAAAGCATTTATAAAGAACAATCTTCAGTAAATTTTTTCTAATACAGAAGCTTTATTAACATATCTGGAAGATGATGATGGTAGTAATACTGATGATGATGGTGACAACAATGAAAAGATTTTGAATGATTTAGTCTAAGATGCTTTTGCTGGGAAGAAAAAAGTCCCCAGAGAGAATGTCATTAAAACTTATTTATGAATCATCATCCTAATTGTAAATGCAGTGAACAACTTTATGACTCTACTTTCTCTAAATGCAACAATTACCTCTCCTAGAAAAGACCAAAGTCAATCACTCAATCTTCCACTGCTGAAGAAAGCAAAAAAATACACAAAAAAGATTAAAGAATATTAAGTATTTGAGATATTTATTGATGATTAAGAAATAGATTATATATATCAGATACTACTATAGAAAATGTGATATTTAATTTGATTGACCATGTCCAGTAGAGAAAAATTTTGGTTTCTCAGATAAAAAATTCAGTATCTTCTCATAAATGCCAAAAGCTTAATCATAAGGTTTTCTATAATATTGATCAAATCATACCTGATAGAGAAGGAAAGAACAGATGTACGTGCAATAAATTATTAATTCAGTTTTGCCAGGGTTTTGAAAATTCAGGTAAGGCCTATACTGTACAAAAACTTTGACCTTAGATAATGGCGCGGGGCACAAACACTCAACAGTGATGGATCAAAAGAAACAAGGCCAACAACCTTTTTCCTACAATGAAATACAGTTAATGAGTTAGCTAGACCTTTAGTCGCCTCTGTGATATTTTTAGTAGTCAATTAAAAAGGATTAAAATGTGAAGGCATTTGGAGTTTCCCAAACAAAGGATCAGATAGTGAGGAAGATAGAAAGTAACACAAAAAAGAAACTCCATTATGTCCCAAGAGCCAAACAACAAAACAATTTCAGGTTACCTCAATGTCACTTGTAAAAAGAAACCCTGAGTCAACCTTTCTAAGCCATGTTACATACATAAGAAAAAAAAAAACATAATAAAGCCCTATACTGTGTGTTCCCCAGCCAACTTACTCAATTAACCCTCATGCAGAGGGTCCATCGGGTATTATGCCACTTACAAGAGAAATTCTAAAAGAAGAAAAACATAGTCTTTGATTTCCAGGCATTTGCTAGTCAATGTCAGAAAAAGAACAAATTCAATACAATACAGTTAACCCATCATGAGGAATTTAACACTCAGAGAAAGTTATAGATTGGAAAACCATAAATGTTAGTGTTTTTCTGAAAAATATTGAGACTTTGAGCAGTAAGAAGTAAATGTAGGCAAGGAAAACAAAAGATGATAGAGTCCAAGGCTACTGATTAAGAACAGGGAAGGTACCTCAAAGGAGAGAAGCACAAGCCTGAAGCAGAGGTGTCTACGGAGAGATGGATGCTGTAGCAATCAGAGGCCGGAGTGGGGGACACGAACACAGGGGAGAGCTGCAGACGACTGCAAAAGAAGGCCCGACTAGAGACTCTGAGCCACAAGGCTAAGGGACAGCAACAGGCACTATTCAATGGGAATGTTCACCAAAATTACTGACATACTATTTCATGAATAGAAGAGATTTATTACTTACCCGATTTATATGGTTGTTCCTTAAAATAATCTGTAGTAGGGTTTTCTCAAATTCTTCCAACTTCTTGGAACACTTTTTCAGAATACGAATAGATAAGTTACAATCACTGATCAGTCTAGCTAAAGTGTCAACAGCTTCTGTCCAAAAGCTTGAAAAAGGAAATTTGGGTTTACGGTAAAAAGCGATCAGGCCATCCAGCAACTGGAAAACAGAATCCGATACCGCAGAATAGTCGTTTTCAAAGAGGCTCAAGTCTGTTTTCAGACTCCCTGATTCTGTCAAGTTCTTCAGTTCAAGCAAATGCTGCAAGAACTGCATGTGAGAAGACAGAGGATTTTCCGGAGTAGCACCGTGTCTTTTCACAATGGGCAGTGGTGGGAAGGGCGTAGGGGTGCAGCTCTCCCCAAAATGCTGGGACATCTCCGAAGGTTCAGTTCTCTGCTCATTTGATAAACCACACCCAGAATCTTCCAGCAGACTTAACGTATTTTCAGAACATCTAGGTTCCTGAGCCTGCAACTGGGTGGATGGGTCTCCTAAAATAGAAAGGAATAGAAGTGTGTTATCTTTCTGTGGCTAAAATTTTTTCATATAAAAACTAGTCTTTGATTTTTCTAACTTAAAATGCTAAATGAAGCATGCAAATATGTATTAAACATTTAAAAAACAGTGGTGTAAAAACTGAATAGAGGGAAAACTGTGAAAGAAATTGCTTAGGCTGACTGTAGAAATGCTCTTTATCTTCACTGGGAGAAAGCAAGAGTGACTCATCCATGCACTGTCAGTCACTATCTCTCGTTCCACTAGACGCCATGCTTGAAAGACACAGAGGAGAAACCACAAGACCTGAAGGAGGTCAGGATCTGCTACAGACTCCAGCAGGTAACTACAAAGCAATAAGGTGCATCTAGAGACAGAGATTTGCTCAGGGCACTATGAAAATAGGAGGACCACTGAACAGCCTGCCTGGTTAGATCAGTGCCTCCTGGAAGAGGTGATGGTGGAACTAATGTATAGAGCGTAAGAGGGAGTTCACAGTTAAAAGTCAGGGGAATGGAGTAAGAGAGAATCCCATATACCAGAGGGGTAATTGCAAAAGCACATACCTACGAAGGAAGAGAAAAGCAGTGTGCATGTAAGGACCCACAAGTAGTTTGAAATTCCTTTTACAGAAAATATAAGTCAAGACATTAAGATGGAGAAATATGTAGAAGCCAGGTCATAAAAGATCTTAAGAGACATATTAAGGACCTTAGAACTTATAGGTTGAGTGTAGAGTGACTATAATTCAAGCTTGAATAATGTAAAACTCCTTTGGAAAAATTATATGCACACCCACACATATACCTGATATACAAAAATAAACAAACAATATATATATGTATGTGGACTTATTTATAATTATTCAAGTATATCTATCTGTATATATATCTCATAGATCCTTGAAACTATATCTATAACCACTAGAATCTTCTGATATTGCCTTAGAAATACTTGCAGTTAAGGCTTAACCTTAGGTTTAACCTAACTTTAGGTCATTCTCTGAGAGAGATGCCATCATAAACGCAGATAAGGTGGTGGTGGTTTGTAAAATGATGATCAGTAAAAAGTACAAACAAAATTGAAAAAGTCTCATTGAACATTCTAAGCACATGCATATATCTGTGAACCCAAGGTTGAGAAATACCTCTGTCAGCAATGGGAGCAGGAATGAGGCACTAAACGGTGTGATGCAGGAAAGTGAAATGTCTTATATTCATTCACAGATCACTCTTTGGCTATATGAAGGGCAAGTTGAAGAGGACACAGGGAGATATGAAAAGATCAGTTAAAACGCACCTTTATTAGTCCTAATATCAGGT
This sequence comes from Equus przewalskii, assembly GCF_037783145.1. Taxonomy (NCBI): domain Eukaryota; kingdom Metazoa; phylum Chordata; class Mammalia; order Perissodactyla; family Equidae; genus Equus; species Equus przewalskii. Next base: position 31,707,395 of record NC_091839.1, on the reverse strand, counting down.
GATAAGAGAAATGAGCCAAGCAGTTGCAGTGGAAGGGAAAGGAAAGGACTGACCAGGGAAATAAATACAAAACATCCAAATATAATCTAGAGGCCAGGTGACTGACTAGATGTGGGCAATGAAGTAGAAGTAGGAAAAAATGCACCCCATCGTTCTGACTTAGGTGAGTGGGAAGATGATGGTGCTACCAACTGAAATGGTAACAATACGGACAGAAGAACTGGCTTAGGAGAAACGATGACAAGTTCAGTTTTGGTCATGTAAACCATGAAGCAACTGAAGGAAATCCAGGCAAAGATATTCTCCTGGAAATTGGCCACCAGAGCCTAAGTTGGAGGGAAAGGTCTCAAGTGAAAATACATTTAGGAGTCATCAATGTGTAGGTGGTATCTGAAATAAAGGAATGGTTATAGTCACTGGGGATAGTATGAACAGTGCCTAGACCAGACAGTCAGAGAGGGACCCTGAGGAGTATCAATATTTGAGGGCTGAGTAGAGAAAAAAAAAATCACTGAGGAGACAGAGAAGGAATAATTAAACAGGAACAAGAAGAATAAAAATGATCGTGTCATGAAAAGTCAAGGAAACAGTTCCAAGGAGAATTACATGCAGTAGTCCAATAAGATAAAAAGCTGAAAAAAATATGTTCGAATTACCAGTTAGAAAATCACTAGTGATCGTACACATAGCAGCTGTAGTCATTCAGGGCAGTGGACAGAGGCCAGAGTGAATGGACTGAAGAGCAAATTGGCACAAAGTTAGTGAAGAACGGCCAATGCTTCTGAGGTCTTGATCAGGAGAATATAAAGTGGAGAGTTACTGCAGGCAAAAGTGGCATGACTGGGCCGGCTCGGTGGCCAAGTGGTTAAGTTTGTGGGCTCAGCTGCGGCGACCCAGGGTTCGGATCCTGGGCGCGGACATGGCACCGCTCGTCAGGCCACGTTGAGGCGGCGACCCACATCCCACAACCAGAAGGACCTGCAACTAAGATATACAACTGTGTACGGGGGGGCTTTGGGGAGATACAGCAGGAAAAAAAAAAAAAAAAAAGATTGACAACAGTTGTTAGCCCAGGTGCCAATCTTTAAAAAAAAAAAAAACTGGCATGACAAATTGGGAGAAACTTGACCAATTACAGAGTAAGAAGAAAAAAGCAATAGAAAAGCAAAAATTGGAGATATGAGAAAAAATAAAAATGCCTGGTGGGGCATGGTCCTAGAGAAGGTAGGAGGAGATGGAGCCAAGGACCCCAGTGATAGGTTGTGCTTAGTGATATGGAAGCAATTTTTTTCTTCTCTGAGGCTGAAGGAAACAGAATGAGAATGCAAAGGATGGGAAAAAATACCCCTGTGCATGTGAAGTTAAAGGAGAGCTCACCTAACACTCACGTTTTTTCAGAGTTGGAGACAGGGGCACACTAGTTGAACAGGGCACAGGAAGAAGGACAAAAGGGACATCTTCTACCCTCCCCGCCATACATTTGGAAATCTAATTTGTTGCTCTTTTGTCCTTCAGTAAAATTAGAAGCTGGTAAGGCGAAATCAGTGGATGGAGCTTTAACTTATAGTTCATTCACTTAACAAGTGCCTACTAAAACCACTACAAGTGGGCAAATTTGTGCTTGCTCATTATCACTGCAATATCTGCCCTCCACGTTAGGGAGATAACGCAGTAAGGTGGAAAACGTGGTGGTAGCCAGAACAGTGAACTACCAGCAGAGTGTTTAACTGCACGTGGCTATTTCTATACTAAAACAGGCAGACAGCCTGCTAGTTTTAAGCCAACAGTTTCTTTTTCTTATGAGCAAGGATAAATATCCAAAATGACTTATTCTCAAGACATCCGTCTCACCATTCACAAAAGTAAAGGGGGGGACTACGGTAATTATTCAGATAGATTATATTTTTCTTTCATGCAATTCAAAATGGTTCTCCACTAAGAAAGTGAACACAAGTTTAAATATCTCAGTAACCTGCTCAATTTGCCATCAAAGAAAGCTGAACTTCATGGGTGTTCAGCTTTTCTTATGAGTCTTCAGGGAAGACTCATAAAACAAATTCTACCAACAACCAAATTGGGAACCAAAACGCTGCTTTCTGATTTCAGCTTTTCACTCCTCACTGGTGTGCCTTTTGGGAAGTCACAACCACTCCAGATCACCTCCTTCATGTGCTGACAGGCACAAATTTGAAGGGAGGCGTTCTACCCATGCACGTGCTCCAGTATAGGAAGACATAAAACCGACCAGCATTCTTTCTGGCTGCTTTGTTTATGTACCCTTGGAAGAGAGTGATGAGGGCATATGTTGGAGATGCCCATGTGGAAAACCACACAGAGAGGAAACTCCTCTGTGCCCTAAAAGAATGCATAAACCCCACAGCAGAGGACCACCCTGACACTTTACACAGCATGACTTACAGTGTTAAAGTCACTCTATCAGACTGAATAGAAGAGTCTTACAGTCGTATTTCACTTTACAAAATAGCTTCATCAAATAATGCAAGTGTTGTTCCCCAGAACTCTGGAAGATACGTTATGATCCCTAATTTCCCATTCAGGAAATGTAGGCTCAACTTGATTAAGAGGCCCAGGAAAAGTCACATAGTGAGCAAGTGAGACCAGTTCTTCAGGTCTATGTCCAGTCAGCATCCGACCACAGCACGGAGGCCTGTGTGCTTCCATACCAGCTTCTGCACATTTCCGCAATAGTGTTTATTCACTACGCCATCCACTTGTTCATGAGCTCCTGAATGGCAGAAGTCCTGTCTCTTGTCATCTTTGTGGTTGTCTCACTGAATAATAGCATCTATAGAAGACTCCTTATCAAGAGAAATGCTTAGTGCTAAAACTTGCTGCTGGCTGAGGCAGGTCTTCTCTCATCCTTTAATATTCATAATGAGCCAGGATCAACTCCTTGGCAGCTTACACCAAACCACAACAATTATATAGATATAAGAGAGATCAGATGGATAGAACAGATAGATCGACAGACACAAAGAAAGAACACAGTTATTGCAATAATCACTTAAAATGCCTCAGAATATTTGCCAATAAAAAGCCAATAATATGCTTTTTATAGCATCTACTACCTCTTTAAAAAATAACCAATTCATTTCCTCTCCTATTTATCCTCAATGATGAAAACTTTGAAGATTACAAACAGCATTTTCATTGGAAACCAACACTTTCATACAGGAAACCACTTACTGCCTAATAAAGTAATTAATAGTGGGCAAGTGTCAATATTGTGTATTTCCTTAGAAGATGGAAAAGAGAAATAGGGAGATGTTTACTTCTAGAGAGGAGTAAACATTTTCAGTGATAATGAATATTAACAATTACAATCTCTGACAGTCATAAATAAGATATTTATTCACAAAAATAAGCTTTTTAAATATCCATCCTTATTTGAGTAATATTACATAGCCTGGAAAGAGACAGTAACATACCCCTGTCACTTTAAATGAGTCTCACATAACTACAGTCAGATTCTACTCATTTGCTTGGATGACTTTTCTCAACATCAGTCTAACAAAGCATCATGCCCAAAGGAGACAAGAGAAAATGAAGCCATGCTGTTGCAACTTTCTGAATTCCTGTTTTTCCAGGAGGGACTAAAATCAAACACAAGTCAAATGATGCTTCTCTCTCAATTTCTCACTAGGCTAAAGAAATTGAGGACTGTAATTTCTCTCCACGTCACCAAATATGATCTAACTAACATGTTTGTTGTTAGATTTAAAAGACATAATAAACTACACACACACCCCCTGATCAAGCACAGTCTAGCACATATTAAATTCTCAGTAAATATTATCTATTGTTATTAAATGATTATAGATACCAAGAATCTAAATTATACTAAAGTATGAAATCACATAAAAAAGTACATGAAATAAGACATCAACTAAAACTACAGATTCTCTCTAAAATATCCTATAGTCCCTCTCATACATTGGATCCCACAGACTTTGAATTCCACTTTACTGAGCCCTCAACTCTTCCATTTTCTTTCAGATGTTAAGTCCCAACTTAACCCCTCTTACCATTTTAGAGATGATCTCAAACATACTCAACAAAACAGACCCGGTGCCCTCCTGCCACACATTCTGCCCTAGAAATGCCCACCCTCGAATCAACAGTGAACATATTTTCCACTGCCCCCCAAAATATTCGCATCCACATCAATTCTTAGTGCCTTTTGTCATCCATTTTGCCAGTCCCTACCTTATGTACAAAATTAGACCTATAGAACCAACTGTCTAAAAGGCATCTTTCTCTGTACACCCTGAAAGTCCCATGAACCTTATGTTTATAAAACTGATCAAATCATCTTCATGCACTGCACACATAAACATACAATTCACGTTTGGCCTGCATATTACCATCTCGGCTGATAGCAGGACTATTCCTCCAGTCACCCGGCCCAGGGTGAGGGACCATTCTTGGCTCCTTTGTCTCTTCTATCTGCCACATAAAGTGAAGTGCCATGTTATGCTCATTCTACCTTCTGCACCTGTTTAGTTAGGACTCTCCAGAGAAACAGAACCAATAGGACATATATATAGAGAGAGAAAGAAAGTGATTTATTACAGTCATGTGCCACATAATGATATTTCAGTCAACAATGAACCACATATACAATGGTGGCCCCATACAATTAGTATCATATAGCCTAGATGCATGGTAGGCTATGACATCTGGGTTTGTGTGAGTACACTCTGTGATGTTTGCACAATGACGAAATCACCTAAGGACATATTTTTCAGAACACGTCCCCTTCATTAAGTGACACATGATTGTATAAGGAATTGGCTCATGCAATTACGGAGGCTGAGAAGTCCCAAGAGTTGGAGTCAGCAGGCTGGGGACCTAGGAGAACCAATGGTATAGTTCTAGTCGAACTACAAAGGCCTGAGAACCGGGAGAGCAGACAGTGTAAGTTCCAGTCTGAAGGCCCACAGGCTCAAGCTCCAAGAACGGCCAATGTCTCCGTTTCAGTCCAAAGGCAGGAAAACACCAATGTCCCAGATCAAAAGCAGTCAGGCAGAAGGAATTCACTCTAACTTGGCCTTTCTGTTTTATCTGGGAGTTCAACTGATTGGATGAGGCCCACCCACATTAGGAAGGGCAATCTGCTTACTCAGTCTATTCAAATGTTAATCTCATCCAAAAACACCCTTACAGACACATCCAGAATAATATTTGACTAAATATCTGGGCACCAGGTGGCCCAGTTGACACACAAAATTAACCATCACAACACATGTTTGAACCTGTTCTTCCCCAGTCCCTTCCGCCACTTTAGTTCATAGCATCACCATCACTTGCAATGATTTCTGCCATACCCTCACCCAACCGATGTCCCTGCCTCTAGTTCTGTCCTCTTCTAGGCCACATTCTGCTAAAATACAGCCACACCTCGTTTTATTGTGTTTTGCTTTATTGTGCTTTGCCAATATTCCATTTTTTTACAAGACCCTCCACTGGCAAAAAGATGATGACTTGCTGAAGACTCAGATGATGGTTAGCATTTTTTAGCAATGAAGCATTTTTTAACTAAGGTATGTACATTGTATTTTAGAAATAATTGTATACTTAATAGACTACAGTATAGTGTAAACATAACTTTTATATGCCCTGGAAAACCAAAAAATTCGTTTGACTTGCTTTATTGCAATATTCACTTTTTTGCATGGTCTGGAACAGAACTGGCAATGTTACTGAGGTATGCCTGTACTAGTTTGATCACAGGATTACTGTCCTTATAACCTTCCAAAGGGTTCTCTTACCTTACAAGATGGAGTCCTCCGAGATCCTCAGCTTGGCACACAAAGCCTCTCGCTGTGTAGCCCCTGCCTACTGTCCCAGACTTACCTCCATCCTCACTCTTACTTACATACAAGCAATAGTAAACTCTTACAGTTTACCAAAACATTCTATGCTAATTCACACAATTAGGCATCTGCACAAGTTGCTCCCACTGTCTGGTGTGTTCCTATACTAATACCCAGAGATGGACGAATTCTTCAAATCCTGCTTCAAATCCTTTGTGAAACCTTCCCTGCTCTGCTCAGAGCAGAAGAAATCACTCCCTGTCTGGGCTATCTTGTACCTTGCACACACTTCTATTACTCAACTCATCAACCTGTTTTGAATGCATGGGTGACTCCCTATTGGAAGGCAGAGATTTTGAGGGCAAACACAGAGTTTTTGAGTATTTCTGTTCCCTGATGCCTATCCTACAAAGTTGGCGGTTTGAATACTTGTTGAATATTTATATACACAAAAAGTGAAATCAAATAGCATTTCTTCAAATGCACTGAAATGTCATCACAGGCATATATAATTTATTATGACAACTACGATTTCTTAGCATTAATAATAATCACTCACATGTACCAATGCACTGAACAATCTAAAAGTAATGTTTCCGCCACCTGGTGGTCAAACAGGAAATGCTATTTTAAAGTACTTCACAATTTATCTGAAATGAGTGTCTCACTGTAAAGCAATAGTCTTCTGTCTCAGGAAGGATGTATTTCAGCAATTGCAGAGCTTATTTGAGAAATGTTGACAAATTAAAGGTTGCAGTTTTGTTCAATCCCACTCTAGCAGCCTGCAGCACAATTCTTTCAATATACCAAAAGAGACAACGTCAAATGCCATCAAATTATAAGTAAATGGAAGGATTTGTCTTAGCTGAATCGTCTTCACTGCATGAAGTTTACATAACAAAACAGTGTATTTGTGTGTCAGCTTGGTCCAGGACTATCTGACAGTGTATTTGTGTATCTTTGTGGGCCAGCATGGTTCAGGACTATCTGACAGCATATTTGTGTATCTTTGTGTGCTAGCGTGGTTCAGGACTATCTGACAGTGTCTTGTGTGCCAGCTTGGTTCAGGACCATCTGACGTCGTATTTGTGTGTCTTTGTGTGTCAGCTCAGTTCAGGACTATCTGACAGTGTCTTTGTGTGCCAGCCTGGTTCAGGACTATCTGACATCGTATTTGTGTGTCTTTGTGTGCCAGCCTGGTTCAGGACTATCTGACATCGTATTTGTGTGTCTTTGTGTGCCAGCCTGGTTCAGGACCATCTGACAGCGTATCTGTGCGTCTCTGTGTGCCAGCCTGGTTCAGGACCATCTGACAGCGTATCTGTGCGTCTCTGTGTGCCAGCCTGGTTCAGGACTATTTGACAGTGCAGTTCCTCCCTTGAGAGGCGATAAAACTCTGCACTTTCCTGGTTTTCCCCATCTCTCTCTCCCAAGCCATCCTCCAGTTGCCAATTTAAACCTTCCTCATCATTGTGCCTTTGGCTCTCTCCTCCTGTTGGAAACTCCTGGATGTGCCCACCTTTCCTACAGCCTCAAAGAATTCCTTAGGCAGATGATTCTCAAATTGCTATATCCATCCCACCTCCTCTCCCAAGCTCACGTCTTAGGTGTCCGAACAGGACTTGATCTGAGCACTTTAAACCTCATATGTCCAAAAGAAATCACATCCTTCACTTACACTTGGTCCAACTTCCTGACAACGGTGCTACCACCCTCTGTCTCCAACATTTGAAACCCGAAAGTCAACACTGAATTCTTCTTTGACCCCCACATGCATTCCACTGACAAATAACATTGGTCCTGTCTCATTCTTCTGTTCCCCAGATTCACTAAGTTTGCTCCCGTTTTAGGACCTTTGTATTAAACGTTCCCGCTGCCTGGGATGCTCTCCCCACCAACTCCAGTTTTCTCAAGGCTGGTTCCTAACTATCATTCAAGTGTCTGTTTAAATGTCACTTCTTCAGAGAGGCCTTCCCTGGCCACCCCACCTAAAGAAGCCACCAGATCAGTCTCTGTCGCACCTTCCTGTTTTAGTTCTCTGAATCTCACTTGTCACCACCAGGTCATTTCCTGCTGGTGTCATCTGTCTCACCCACAAGAACGTGCAGTTGATGACGGTCGGGAACCACCTGGTTTACCGCCATATCCCAGAGCCTGGAACATTGGATAAGAGCTCAATAACATTTACTCAATAAATAAGAAACTTTTTTATATTGCCTCTTTTTTTCCATGCCTAAATAACTGCATGTAAGACCTGAACTATGACACTGATGTTCCTCTCTCCAATCTCGTCCTCTTCCAAACAACCGCAGGCATGGCTGCCCATGCACTCTGACTAAATAACCTCACTCCCCAGATCACCCACAGGAATCACTTTCAGAAAGCATAACGCTTGGCAAATGCATAGCACACACTCAATCAATGTTAGTTTCCCTTCTATTTTCCTGCTGGAAAATCTCCAAAGGCTCCTTGCTGCCTCCAGAATAAACCATGTTTTCCACTGGCTGTCACAGTCCTTCTTAATAGGCTCCAACCGAGTTGTTCATCTTATTTTCCACAACACCCCTTCAGCTCTGTATGCCACAGTCAAATTAAACCATTTGCCAGTAGATTCCTAGTCTGTACTTTACACCGTTCTCTCATGCCTGCAATACCCTGCTAACCAAAGCTTTCTAAATCCTACCATCCTTCAAGGTGAGCAACTTCCTCCCCACAGACTTTTAAAAGTTCTGTTCTCTAGGGCAAAATAATCACTCTTCAGAACATCAGTATCTTTCTCTGGACCACAGAGTCTCATTGGGCATAATCAGGGGTGTGATCTTGCTCCCAAAAGAGTGTATGATCCTGTGGGCAGGGCTTAGATCTTACCTCTCTTTGTAGCCTCCATATTGTTTGTACTCGATAGCTACTGAGTAGAAACGGGCTGAATAAATGAGTAAAAGAATCTACCTAAATTCATAATTTCATATCCTAACCAAAGGAAGTATCAGGTTGAGAAAAGGTGGACACACACTCTGGCGCCAACATCACAGCCTACAGAATGACATCAAACCTATGAAAACATTCCCCTCCACCAGGTGAACGAGTGACCTCACCTACGTACCTTCCACTCATCAGTGTGTGGATGTGGTGAACACCATGTGGAAGTGGTAAAAACAATAAAATTACTGAAGTCAGCATACACCACATTTCTTGGCCTCCTGATACTGTGAATGCCAAACCACACAGCTCTCTACAATCCAGCTCAGACCACCTTTCTTGCTGAGATCCCACAGATCTCTGGTCTCTCCTTGACCAAGCCTCCTTCCAAAAGAATCTGTCTGAATCTGTTTTCCACTAAGCCACTGAAGCCACTGCTTTGACTTCAGCTCTTGACCACAGGGTTCCAACTGATCACATCTATATGCTGAGATGTTAGCATTAAACTGGTCCCCAAGCCTCCCCTGCCAGACAACTGAGGCTGACATTCACTTTCACCGATGTGTCCACTTCATTCCCTTTATCAAAAGTCAGAAGAACTGAGATCTTCTACCCAGAGCAGTGTTTGCCCAACTGCATCACCACAGGGAACACACTAAAATTACATACTCCTGGGCACAGGGAATCAGTGTTTCCAGGGGGATCCAGGAACTTGTATTTTAAATAAATATCTGAGGAGGTCTCATAATGGAGCACTGCTTTGCTCTACCCCCACACTCACACTCTCAGCCTGCTTCACTTGTTTCTTGCTGGGCTGAGGTCTCCCAGTTATAGGAACTTACACTGAAAGATCATGCACTGGTGGTTTGCAACCTCATCCCTACACGAGAGTGACTCTGGGAACTTTTTAAAACTCCAACACCAGACCACACCTCATGCTAAGTATATCAGAATCTCGGGGGTGGAATCCAGGTATCAATATTTTTCAAGGCTCCCCAGGTGATTCCAGTGTGAGAACCACTACCTTAGACATTTATGTTTGTTCTTCTTTCTTTGGATAGCAGAGAAGTGCTGTGCCCCATTCATGCTGTTTCTACTCCCACCTTCAAACCTCCCAGAAATGTCTATTCCCTCTCCACATGTTCATGTTTAATTCCTGTTTAATCTTTGAAAATTCAGCTGGAACTCCATTCTCTTTTCAAGGGTTCACCTTTGCCACTTTATTTTCTATTTTGCAAAAGTAGAGCCTTATATATTCCAGCTCTCTCTTTCCCACCCTATCTAAACCAACATCATGTTCCTTGTGCACCACTGCCTTGGATTCCTACCCAGCACTCTGGCTTCTACTCCCTCTTACATTGTGCACATCGCAGCCAGAGCAAGAAGTTAAAAACTCCTGCCTACTGCTCACCAACAGATTCCCATTGTACTTATAGTCCGACCCACTGGAACAAGCCCTGCGTAATCTGAACCTGTCATCTCTCCATCCTCACCTCCTGCCCTCTATTCCTCACTCACTCTGCTCTGCAGCCACTGGTCTGTTTCTGTTCACTGAACACACAAGCTAGTTCCTGCCTCAGGGACACTTGGATGACCCTGCTTGCTCCTTCAGGAGTCAGCTCAAACACTTCCTTCTCAATGAGGTCTCACTGACCCTCCAATCTAAGCTGGCAGCCCTGCACCACCCCATCCCCCACCCAAGGCACTCCACCACTTCAACCTGGTTTATTTTCTTCACAGCTTTTAACACTCAGATTTGTTCTTGCTTATCCATTTACTTGTTATTATCTGTCTCCTCCATGAGAATATAGATTATACTTCTGTCTTTTCACCACTGAACCTCCAGAAATCACAGTTTTTATTGAATAAATGAATCAACTAATCAATGAATGAATGACCATGAATAAATATAACCCAAAACAAAACTATATATATCATATGTTTTCTCTTTACATGTGTCTATTTCAGGAGAACTTGGCTTTCTAACCAGACCAAAAACTCATCATGGGCAGCAAGTACACTTTTTCTTCTTTTCCAACCTTGAAAGTCAAGAACAATACTAAGAAAGTATCATACATTTAAGTAATTTTTTATTATTTGGGCAATTTTAGAAAATCCTCAGCATTGTACTGAGACAGATATGTGGGTTTTTTACCTAACCTTCAGTTTCCCATAACCCTCTAACCCATAAACGTTCACCTAAATTGTCTGTTTACTACACCACACCTGAACAAGAACAACAAGAAGTCTCTAATTTTAATTCACCTTCCAATTGTTTCACCTTTCAGTTCCACTCTCTGAATTACATCCATCTTATTAGGAACCTTGCAACTTGTAAATCTACAATTGCAGGCTTTGCCTCCATGAGGCCATTGAATTGCCTGATATGGAGCCAAGCACATTTTTGTCTAACTGATGTACATCTGCTCAGATAAAACAGACAGAGATCTCCATCAGGAAACTGCTACAGGATGACCCACATTGGAGCTGCATCATTAGGGACAAGGCCTTCCTCTGACTAGAACATTTCTCAAAGCTTATACAGGCTGTGGCTATCGGTTCTGGTTTCAAGATTTTATTTTACTTTTTTACATCTGACATATCAAAACCAGTCTGTGAAATCTAGGTTTTGTTAAAAAGCCATCAAAAAATTACTGTGCAAGACTAGAATCAATTTTTTTCCTAAAACCTTACTGACAATCACAGATACTAAAGAAATTGCCTTCTATGAAACAGAGAAAAAGAAAACACGAAATTCAGGTAATCACAGTTATTTTGCTAGTATTATTTAAAATATAATTTTATTTATGCCATAGAAGGCAATACTATCTTCCAATGCCCCCTTCTTACTTATTTCAGAATAAATAAGAGATCAGTCTGTCCCCAGGTAACTGCTAACATATATCTTCAAACAACTCAAGCTTCTCCAAGGAAATAATGTCATAATCCTAAAATACACAAAACATTCATAAAATCCCCTTTAATCTTCAGTTCTGGTGACTAAAGATAAAGTTTGTCCCAAGTGCAGAAAAGTACACTACAGGCCGTAAGATGCACCAGTCATCCCACCAGTGCCTTCCAGAGCCTCAGTGCATTTACCATTGCCCCCCCAGGTGCTAGGAGTCCCCATAAATTCTGTTGACCCAAGTGGGGGACTCTGCTCCAGGACCCTCACTGGCCCTGCAGGGCTCTCATCCTGGAGATCCCCTCTCTCCCTTTCATATGGAGATGTCACTCCAAGAGGAGTCTGACAATGGATCTTGCAGGTACCAAAAAGAAACTTTAAATCTTGGTTCATTAAATACATGTTCCTTTTCCTGCCCAAAATGAGAAATATTCTTTGACATCATCGCCAACTAAATCAGTAAGTAGAATATACATCATCACTGTTATTACTCTTAAATAAAAAGTTCTTTCTTCACCAATTTTCAAAATCTCGAATCCCCATGAGCACTCTCTTTTTCTTCTCTCCTTGCAGCTAGTCAGTTATTCGATGAACAGCATTATTCTTGTTTGTTTCAAAACACACCACTTTGGAACCTTTTCACGCCTCCTGCCACCATGTTAGTCCACGCTCTTCTCATTTCAAGCTTAGAACACCACCCTATTCTCCTACCAGGCTTTCCTGCCTTCAGTTTCTTCCCCTCCCCTACGTGCAACACCCTGATGCTGGGTTAACACCAGTCCTAGTCCATGACCATTTGATGTCTCCTCATTATTGAAAAATAAACCCTATACTTCATAAGGACAATCGTACCTTCTGGCCGTGAACATGGGTACACCCGAACTTCAAGATGCTCCTCCCTTCCTGGCTGTGTACTCCCCTGATACTGAAGTTCTGTGTGTCCTTCAAGGCGCACCCACATGCGGTCTCTTCCCTTAAACATTCCCTAACCACATGCCCACAGTTATCCTTCCACTGATAGTAATGAAACTCATTGCCTGTGGTAGGTGTATGGGTCTTTCAGATGTATTCTACTTCTCTCAGTAAAGTTGCTAAAGAACAAATGACCCCTGGTCAGTTGAACAAACAGACATCAACAGTTTCTACCTTGTTTGACCTCTCATCTCATGCAATTCCTCATTCTCAAAATATGCTTTTCACTTGGTTTATATGATATTAACTTAGGATTTTCTTTTAACTAATTAGCCTTTTTTCTCTTTTCCTTTTGCCAACTGCCATGGTTTGAATGTTTGCATCGCCCCAATATTCATATGTTGGTAGGACCTTTGGGAGGTGATTAGGTCATGAGGGTGAAGCCCTCATGAATAGGATCAATGCCCTTACAAAGAGGCCCCAGAGAGATCCCTCGCCTATTTCACATGTGAGGACCCAGGGAGAAAGAGCCGCCTATGAACCAGGAGCAAGCCCACACCAAACAAGAAATCTGTCAGTGCCTTGATCTGAGACTTCCCAGCCTCCAAAACTGTGAGAAATAAATTTCTGTTGTTTATAAGCAACTCAGTCTACAGCATTTTTGTTATAGCAGCCTAAACAGACTAAGACACCAACTGTTACTCTCACCATTGTTCTTCATCCTGACTGACACCAGCCTTGTCCGAGCTGCTCCCCTCTCTTACCCAGGTGGCTGCAACACCCCTTAAGTGGTCTCTTCACATCCAGCCTCATCCCTATCCAACCTTTCTTACGCTGAAGCCCAAGAATCTTCTCAATCCCAAATCGTATTGTGTCACTCACCTGCTAAAATTACCTCAACAAGGGTCTTCCAAATATCCAACAGTCTCTCTCAGGGTGGGGGTCTAAGTACTGAATTTTTCCAAACTCTTCAGGTGATTCTAGTGCGTAACCAAGGTTAGAAACCACTCCTCTAGCCATATTCACCTCCACATCTCTGTTATTTTTTTTTTATCTAGAACATTCTCCTACCCCTTCCAAACCCATCTACCCTGACTAACTACTATTCAATTTTCAGATTTTAATTTAAATATTCCTCCTCAGGAAGGCTTTCTCTGATTTTCTAGATCAGATCAGACTGCTCTGAAATGGGCTCCCATACGTTAACTACTTCTGCCATTGACTGTAAGCTCCAGCGAGATGGCACTACACCAGTCTCAGCACTGTATCCCAAGTACGTAGCATGGTGCCAGGCACAAGGAGGGTGCTCAGCAATTTTGGCTAAATGAATGCTATAAAAGCACTGCAAAAAAAAGTGTTATGAAAGCTCAGAGGTGAAAAGATTATTCCATTGTGGAATCAAATAAATTACTCTTTTCTTTAAAAACTCACAAGACTATGTGAAAATACTGGCAATACCCTTAGATGGACAAACAATCCCAAAATAGGAAAATACTGTAATTGGCCAATTTTGAATCTAGGAATTAGACACCTTTCATTTGACCATGAAATAAAGTATTTGAAGGATGACATAACAGCTCATCATACGCCTTAAGTATATGAACTAATTATAGGCTTATTATGAAGAAAAGACTCATTCACATGCTACAGAATGGAGACATACGCATTTCCACAGCTAACATTTATTTTTTTAAGTACGGTCTATCTGCCAGTAAAGCCCCAAATGACAACTCTGTAAGAACATATGGCTATGGCCAAAAGTCATATACTTAATTCCGTAGAGTCTATTCTCTAGTATAAGGAAACAAAGTAAAAACATTCTTAATTCTGAAAAAAGAGGCATAGCCAGAGATAGTTCAGTAGTCAGTTATTATGCTGTCAATAGTGATTAAAATATACTCTTGTGAGTGGTAAAATGAAGAGCTCAAAGTCAATTCTCTACAGACACCTTATTGTTAACCAAACAGAACTCATTTCCACTGAATTTTACTATTGCGATATTCCTGAAAATAAAGTCCAGCCTCAAGAATTCTGGTCTTCATAGCTTGCAAGGCCAAGTTATACAGCACCACAGCATAGCTTTCGTATTACAGTTCACTCATCCATAACTCAATGTAAAAATTGGTTGTCTAGGAAATTAAATAAACTTGACCAAAAGAGCAGCATAATCTCTTACCATTAAAAAATAAAATTAACACAAATTTTTCAGGGAGAAAATAAACCAAAACTAAGGATATTCTGCCTTGCCAAAATAGATGATTTCACAGAGCTTACATTGTAATCAATTTAATTCCTCAACTGTATGTTGGGTGCTACAATGTAAAGGCACTGGAATAAGGGCTGAGAGGTCTCAAATGGTAGATGAGGCATGGCCTCTGATCATCAAACAACTAAGGAAAAGGCAGGCCAACAATGAACTCTACTATAAGGCAAAAAGGCACCTGCATCATGCAGAGGTGCAGGTGAAACACTTTAGAACACAAAGGAATTAGTTCAAACTGGGGAAAAGCCAGAAAGATTTCATGTAGTACGAGTATCAAGGATCACAGAGCTTTCATGAGGGAGGTCTTTCATATCAGGGAGGAGCATGAACAAAGGCACAGAGGCAAGGGCACAGGCAATGGCTTGTAGGAGATGTAGCTGGAGCGGAGGGAACACAGAGACAGGTAGAAAGTAGGATGCGGGGCTGGGAAAAGATTCTGAGTTCACGATGGGAAGGGACTTGAATGTAATCTGTTCCTAGACAATGGAAAACTATCCACTGTTTAAAACATAATCTTAAATGTGTCTTAGGAAAAATTGCAGAGGCCAAAAAGGGTGTCACATGACCGATAGGGGGCTCCTGAAACAGTCAAGGAGAAATGGTATTTTACAGATGAGAGAGAAATCACAGGGCTCATTGTGGAAGGATAAGAACATTGAAAAGAATATGATTGAGACATCAGAACCAGAGAATAGAAATCAAATTAGAACTTTTTATAACAATATAGAGACAGGGTAGAGAATGAAAATCAAGTTCCAATAATGTAACTTCAAAAATAACTAAACAGAATAACAGCTGAATTCTCACAAAATTTCTAAGCAGTTTACTCCCAGGAGAATCAGACCACTAGGCCTGAAACACACTGAGCATCTTCTATGTTTGCTTCTGGACTGGAACCAAGGAAGCCACAATGGTGCCAATCATTCAATTTTACTACTGGAAAGAAAAAACTCACACACACTCTTCAACCTTTGTTTTTTTTCTTTCCCATTGGTATAATCTGCTAAAACAGCTAGATCCAGGTCTTTACAAGATGCACTTAAACAACAAAATTCTCAAGTCAAAAAGAAAAAAAAAAAAAACAAATTCTGCTGCTAAGGAATCAACGACAATTCCCATCAGACTATCAAGGCCAAGAAAGAAGGAAACCAGTATTTACTTTTTGTCCATGTGTCAGGAAGCTTGATGCCAAGCATTAAACCTCACACTGCCCATCATTATCCTCCTCTTCATCATCCTCAATTTACAGAAGAGGAAGGTGGTCTCAAGGGAGGTAAGTGACTTGCCTAAAAGAACTTACGTAGAACTGAGATTCAACCAAGATTCACCTAACTTCAAATTCCCTGCTCTTCCCAATAAGCACTGTACCTCCAGGATTTGTCCTCAGCCAATGCTTCCCTCCATCAGTAATACCTCCTCCTCCTGTGCAGGTTCTTTCTCCATTCACTTTTGCAAATTCATTCTTAAATTAATCACTGAGCACCTACTGGGTGCTAGACCTTGACGTTCACTGTGTTTTATATGAGGCATGGTGCACTAGGCACTGCCCTTTTCCTTATTCAGACATTTGTCAGATGGCCACATCACTTTCACTCACTTCAAAGATGCCTTCTGGTAAACATAAAGCCATGACATTCATGCCATAAAATCTGAGTGTCTACTAATTTCCAATAAACAGAAAATTTTAGTTAGTTGGGGTTGAAAAAGCGTTTACTACAGGACCATCTAAAAGATAATATCCTAATAATTTAAGTAATTTCAATAGCTGAGAATTCTTGGTAAAGTTGTTGACAGTATTAAAATCACAATCCATGAATTAAGTACATGTTGCCACGTTTTTAGTGCAATTTTAACCAAAGCACTGTGTAGTTGTGTGTATATATATATTAAGTACCCTCAATAAATATTTACTTATAAATCATGCAATAGAGAATGTTTCTGCATCAACTGATACAGGGTTTCTCAGAAGTATCCCAAAGTACTGCTGGTACGATTTCATAGCCAGCTGATATGGGAAGTCAACTGTGACATGTAAGTCGAAGTAATGAATGATACTTGCTTCTTTTTACAGAGGCATTTTAACTCATCATGGGCTGCTGAGTATTACTACTAACTGAAGGGCCCTGAACAGGGTAGCAACGTTAGCAATAACATAAGAAGATGCATTTTAAAAGCATACCAACAACTGTTCAATAAGCTGTATACTATAGTAAACAAATAATACTGAAGAAAGAGCAGAAATACAAGTATTCCCTAATTTCAAAAATGATATGCCTTATGATACTGCTTTTGGAGGCTGGAAGAAGCTGTCTACTACTACTATTTAACTATTTATCCTTACAGAACATAAAAAGGAGGTTGGAAAAAATGCCAGTTTTCATTCTATAGCTGCTCGCTATTCACATGAGAAAGCCTGAGATCCCCACAAAGAGCCCAACTCTAGCCCAGCCTCGCTACCAGCACATCCAAATGTGCACAGAGACAACGGAATGGCCCTCCCTCAGCTGCCCACAGACCACTCTCCCCTCTCACCGGTGTCACCCATGCTCCCAAACCTCACAATTAAAGTAAATCAGTGTAGACTAATCTACAGTCAGATGAATCCTCCCAGCAGGGCCAGTATCAGCGTGTTCTACTCTATTTGATAAACAACTGCAGGTACTACAGAGAATACGCCAATAAAATGAGGGGATTAAAGTTGGTGGGATTAATAATGAGCACTGGTGATTTGGGTTGAACATAGAAAATAAAAGTTTGCTTTAACCAGTATTTCCCAATCTTGGCTTTACTTTGGAATAACCTAGAGACTGTGAAAGAATATTGATGTCTTGGCCCAAGCCCCAGAGATGCTGTAATTGATGTAATTGGTCTGGTTTGCAACCCAGGCATCAGGACTTTTAATAGCTCCCAGGTGATTCTAATGCACGGGCCATGCTGAAAGCCACTGCCTGGAACTCTAGCCTTATGTCTACCAACACTAAAGAGGCAAAGCCTTTCGAAAAGTAATTTAAAAAATAAAAATAAATTTAAAAATTTAAGTTGCAAATCTGATTAATGGCACTTTTCTCTTTCACACAGACCTGTGGGTACAAAGGCCTAGTTTGCTGTCAAAAAGTTAAATAAGCAGCTAAGTTTGTCATCACCGTGCTCACCATCACAGGTGCTGGGCACAGACATGGCACTTCTTTAAAGAGAAGTTTCAGAGAGACTGGGAGAAGACATCACTGAGGCACACAGTTCTCCGGGTCCAGCTCCTGCCGTCTTGCTTGCCCTGTCCGACATCAGAGCCACATGGCCACACAAAGCAGCCACTGGCGTGGACTTGGCCCACTTTGGACTGACTCCTGCTCGGAGACTACAGATAGGACAAGACGCCTTGTGGATCACAGGATAAAACATAATCAGATGAGGATATACACTTCATAAAATACACAGGTAGAAATCACTTTGGAGTCATTAAGGGCACAATTATTAGCAAAATTAGGTATTAAAATATGCAGAACGCCATCTATTTCATATCGATTAGATCAAAGCATAAGGTCATTCTGTCAAAAATATTATTTTACAGAAAGAATGGATAAATTATCCTAATTCCAGGGGGAAAAGTATCTGTTATTAGAATAATAACAAAAGAGAGGAATGATGCCTAAATTCTGCACATTTTGCTTTATTGATAAATTAGAAAAATTCCAAATACAAGAAAACGTATGTAGAAGGATCAGAAGCTTTATTTAAATTTTTACCAATTACTTTTTCACCAACTGGTTATTTGTCAAACTGATGTAAAATGTTAACATTTTATACATACTACATTTCATTTTACATAGAAAATTCTGCCTTACTTCATGAAAATAACTATAAATATTTACAAGCCTAACCAGAGACAATAATTTAAATATCAAGCCCAAAAACATCTTTGAAAACGTACTGTGTGTAAGATTCACTGAATCCAGCAACAAGGAAGAACACAAAAGCAACCTGGTCTTTGTTCTCCACATGCCTTATTAATTACGAGGAACAAGGAACTCAGAGGCAGGCGTTGAAAGCATCAGAACCAGCACTCTCTGGAAGTAATCTTTTTCTTGATTATTTCTAAGCACAGACTTGGCAGGCATCTGAATGTATTAAAGACACATCAGCAATATTTCTCTCTGACTCTGAGAGAAATGGGAGAGACCAAAAACAAGAAAAATTATGGCACGCTTACCATAAAATAATTGATGACATGAAACAATGGATTCGCTCAATGGCTGAGAGCAGCTCACAACCTCGGTGTCTCCTTCACAGCACACGTATGCCACAGCAGAGGCACTCTCCAAGGCATTTAATTGTCACACTAACTCTAAGAAATGTGTACAAGCAATTTAACTTTAAAATTTCACATAAATGATGTTTACACAGCAGGAGATTCAACTGAAAAGACCACCCTATACTTTCAGTCTGAGCAAAGTGTAATGCCCCCCCTTGTAATGACAGCAACCACACAAACCCAGAGAAGGCAGGTGGCTCCCACACCGGACCTCCCTCCACGGGGATTCACTCCAAGCACCGCACTCTGCTGCTGGTTTTGTACCACTTTCAGTGATACATGTGCTTGCTCTCCATATTCCATTTAGGAATTCATTCAAATTAATCTTCTATCAAGCTGAGCTAGGTTAGCTCTCGGCATGACCCAGAATATAACGCAAGTACGTGTGTTCGTAGTTCCACGTGCATGACATGAAACTTTATTTATGAGTAAATGTGTTTTGTCTTATTGCCTACAACATGCTGGCATTCATTTATAGCAGTATATTTCTTTTTAGCTATGTCACTTTGTATACTCATTAAGAACTGGTATAATAGTATAGTTTAATTTAAATTTAAGGTTTTCTACTGATTTCTAGTATACAATATACTGCATTTCCTACTCAAAATTTTTCTCCTACAAGATGTCTTTAAAATTACTTGAGAAAATATAAGAAAAAGGATATCTTCCCCTGCAAAAAAAAAAAATGGAGGGGCTGTCTTATACAACTGCACATCTTACATACCAGAAAATATGGCATATATTCAGAATCCTATATGACAGCACATATGGGTGCTTATTAGGAAGGGACAAGGGAAGTAAGGACAGAGGGAGGGAGAGAGGAGAAGACAGATGAAGAGGGAAGAGAGCAGCTCTCCTAGAACAAGAACCTACACTACACAGTCCTTGGATTCCTGTTAGCTTTATGTACATGTTTCATGGAAACGTATGGAACAGTTTCAAACATGGCTGTTAGGGTCATTTTAATGTTACTATTTTTTGTTTGTCCATTTTCTCTAATTTCTACTACCAGCATCAGCTCAATCAGGCTCTAAATGAACACTTTCTCAATTCTTTGGTGACTGGAGCCAAATGTTATCAGCTGGTATTGAAAAATCTTTGAGAGGTTGGCCTACAAATCTCTCCTGAGTTATCACACTCAGATGCCTTGGAGAGGGGATGAATAGGTTTCCAGTGACGCTTTTCTGGAGAGGTCTTATTATGCTCCCTGAACACATATTTCACTTTTATTTATTTAAAACCAGTGGTTCTCAAACTTCATTTTTCATCATCATCACCTGGAGAGCTTGTTAGCCAAAGTTTGCTGGGCCCACCAGCAGAGTTTCTCCTTCAGTTAAGAGAGGGTTAACTTCCCACCTGATGCTGATGCAGCTGGTCTGGGGACCACACTTTGAGAACCACTGGTTTAAGAAAACACCTTAAAGTACTAGAAAGGCATCATTCTGGGATTCTACAGGAATGCCACTCTATTTAACCTCAGGCAAGTTACTTAACTTGGCTTCCTCATTTCTCCATCTTCCACCAAGGAAAGAGGTGGAGATGACTTCTTAGACGAGAGCTGAAGCAGCAAAGAAAGAAATGCAAGAGTGAAAATCCAAAGGCAGTTTGAAAAAAGAAACCACAGGACCAAGAGACAGATTTGGGATAATGGGGCACTGGAGAAGGAGTAGGCTAAAACAACGAATTTTACAGGATAGCTCCTTGAAGAGCCGCCAGGAATGAACTCAGCAAAAACACGAATGAAGGGGCACCCACGCCCACCTGCAGAAGAGTCTCAGAGAGGAGACAAGGTCCCTTCTTGAGGTCCCAGGCCAGTCTCTCCACTGTGCTCGATATTTCTTCAGGTTTGAGGCCCCGAGCCACCTGTGATTCCTTTCTTATCCTCTTCTTTTCATATCTTCCACTTTTCTCTCTGCTAATTCCTTCCCACCAAAGTGCCAGGGTGTTGACGTCTCTCTTCCATCTTCACAAGAAAAATACTTCCCTTCACCTTGCACCCTCTCCAACTACCAACCTATCTTTTTTCTCCTTCCCTTCACAAACTCCCCGCAAAAATAGTCCACAGTCTCCTGCTATTCAAACAGTGGTCTTCAAGATCAACAGCATTAACATCACCTGGGAGCTTAGCAGAACTGGAGCATCTCAAGCTTACTCCCATTTACCTTATTTATCTGAATTCCTTCTTGCTCTGATAATGGAATTGACATTATTCCATTAATTTTCCAAGTCTACACTATAGTCTAGAGCTATCTCCTCAATTCTATTCACTGTACACTGAACTTATTCTAAAGAATAAATTTCAGGATGTCTAGGGCCCAAATATTAAATCTAGAATCCCCACGATACCTTTAGATTTCTAACAGAATCTTAAAATTCAAAAATAGATAAATAGCAGGGCATATAAAAAAGACACACAAAACCTGCAAAAAACAAACATAATCAATCCTAAGTATAAGAACTAGATTAAAATTTGCTACAGGTTAAACTATTCAAAAAAAAAAATCACATTGAGCAAAGACCTAGGGATGCAAAAGTGCTTTAAATATTTTTAGCTTTTGTTCCCCAGATGGGAAGCCAACATAGTCACTATTCATTTACTCTGTTCTGATTAAACCACTGTATGCATGCATGGCTCCCTCAAAGGTAGGAGCCCTGATACTCATCCTACCTTAGTGAGCGCCCCTCCCTAGGATGCTGCATCTTGCTCCTCAGATCCCCCTTCCATGACTGCAGGGCTTTGGTAGATCTCCAGAAACAATGGATCAGCAAGGCCATTTTGTTCCTGGTATTAACACTCACATAAACCACGTCTAATCTTACTGGTTCAACAAACATCTCCAAGCCCCCTACCCCACCCCAATACGAGGCACTGTGCTAACCCTTGGAATACAGAAGTGATGAGAAAAGACACACGCCTGCAAGCAAGGAGTTTAGGGCCTGTGGGGAAGACGGGCTGCTTAAACTACTATAATTTATCTCACAGATGCTGTGAATAGTCTAGAATAGTATGGGGATCCCAGTGGGAGAATCTAATCTAGTTTAGGGAGGCAGTCAACAAAGGCAGAAGGGATATTAAAACTACATCAGAAAAAAAGAATAGGGGCTGGCCCGGTGGCGCAGCAGTTAAGTTCGAATGTTCTGCTTCTCAGTGGCCTGGGGTTTGCCGGTTCGGATCCCATGTGCGGGCATGGCGCTGCTTGGCAAAAAGCCATACTGTGGTAGGCGTCCCACGTATAAAGTAGAGGAAGATGGGCAGGGACATTAGCTCAGGGCCAGTCTTCCCCAGCAAAAAGAGGAGGATTGGCAGTAGTTAGCTCAGGGCTAATCTTCCTCAAAAAAAAAAAAAATTAAAAGAAAAAAAAAGTAGTGCACAGCCAGACAAAAAGAAGAGGGAGACCATATCCTACAGAGAGAAACAATACATGTAGAAGCCTGGAGCTTTTTCAAGGTGGATTCAAGTAAGTGAAAGAAATTTCATGTGTCGCAAAGCAGAGCGTGAAGGACAAAGTGGTGAAAGGCTGGGCTGGAGAGCTAAGCAAGTAGCACATCATGGAGAAGCTTGTAGCCCACGTTGAAGATTGTGGATTTATCCTAAAGTAAATGAGAAGACTTGAGATGGCTACGATCTAGATTTGAAAGTTACGAGGCTACAACTATAAACACAGAGTGTAATTAGGATAAATCAGGCAAGTTCAAGGAAGCGGCACTGGGAAAGGAGAGGAGTGGAGAGAACCTACACACACACAGACAGCAGTGTCAACCTAACCAGGGGGTTACCTGGACACCCAAGATGCTTCCTGGAACCCAGCTAGGCAAAGATGTCTGTATCATGCAATGACAGTCAAGCCTGGAAGCGATTTGGGAAGACTCATGCCTTCCATCCGAAACACTGCAGCTGGAGAATGCTCAGCCGCCCATATCTACCGCCGGCCTCTGAAGCCCCTGCTGCTTTCAGGCCCAGACCTATGCCAGGACTTGTTTTGTCCTTCTTATGCCCTATCTCCACACACTACTCCTCCCAGAGCCAGCTCCTACTATGATAATTAAGATGTTTACATTTCTAAATTATTGCCTTGTCACTATTAAAGCCATTTAATATTCTGGGCTTTAATTTAAACCTTAACTTTAATGTCTTTATATGTTGATGGTAGCTAATATCAAAAGATTAATTCAATTTTTATATAATGAGTAAAACATGCCTAATGTATAATTATAAATTTACTTTAAGTTATTTTAGAGCCTTTCACTAGAATCCATATTAAATTAAGGGCATATTCTCTGATGTTTATGTACATTATGCATGTATGTTTTAAATCAACTGCAATTTTAAGGAAACTTCCATCAGTATTATATTTGACAATTTATATTATAGGAACTTATGTGAAAACTAAGGAGGAAATGCTTATGCACTCATTTTCCATGCTCTTTCAGCATCTGTGAAACAGTGAATCCCAACACATAAATGCTGAGCTCCATGAACACGACTGTAGGTCAGTTATGTGTGATGTCTTCTTGGTACGTGGTTTGGGATGGGATGAGAAGAGCAAGAGATGGGACAGAGGCTGAGGAGGCCCGGAGCAGAAACGCAGCAGTCAGGAGAGAAAGGTAAGGTCCACGCTGGGTCTGGCGAGGTGCACACGCGCAGCTAGGCTATCCTGCCCCTTCTGGCCCCATCAACACCAGTCTAGATAAAAACCTTCTCCTAAATCCAGACTTACACAAGATGAGAAGTAGGGTCTGGGGCAGGCAATCGAGCACGGAGGATTTGATCCTCAGGGTAGAAAGCAGTAAAGGCAGCCAACAGGAAAGGATGGACCAACCTAGGCACTGTTGGCTAGAAGGGCAGGGAAGCTCCTGAAGCCATGTGAGTGGGACAGGTGCTTCCTGGGACCCAAAAGGTACAAGAGCTAAGTTCAGCCTCAACTACTTGTGCTGCTCTGCCACTGCCATCACCCACCCCCAAGCCCTCTACCCATGAGCCCGGTATTCAATGAACATTTACTAAATAAACATGTGAATCGACGAATTAACATGGTTTGATTTTCTCTTACTTCCTTTTCACTCTAGCCAATTGTTCATCCAGTAGCCTATCTATCGCTTATGAAGACCCTGAGTACATAAAATTGCAGGGAGAAAAGTATATACCTGACACTTCATCCATCTGCTTCCCTCCTGTGAATGCCCAATTACTGTACAAGCATCATAGCACTGCCCAGAGTCTCCTTGCCTGCCCCACCCCCACACACACACTCAGATTTTAATCCTAAATCTACTCAGTGAAGTTCTACACCATTTTTTCCACTAACGAGGCCCTGCTTCTGTCACGACGTCCCCTTCAATATCTAGTCAACATTTCAGAACAGCCACTACCACCTTCCTGGCCAGTCTCTATGCTCTGGGCCCCCCTCACCCACCTACTCAGACCTAGATAAAATCCTCGCCAACATTACAAGGCCATCTGTAACAGGAAGGTGTTCTACACTAAAGAACATAGTTTTTCTCTCCTACAGATCAAGAAGATTCTTAGGAGAAAGAGCTCCACTCTAATTTATTCATGACCCCCCGCCTCTTCCCCACTCTATAAGTTAGGATGTACTCAGATAGAAGGAAGAGAGTACATGAATAACAATGGCTTAAATCATTGTTTACCTTTTTAAAAATACCTAATAAAGTAATCCTAGAGTTGCTTTAACTGCTCAGCAATTTCAAGAAGGCCCCAGGTTCTCCTCATCCTACTACTTCACCATCCTTAGCATTCTGGCATTAATTTTTCAAAATTGCCTCACAGTTGCAAAATGGCTACCACAGTTCCAGGCGTGATATCCTCATACGGCAGGGCCTCATACAAGAAACTAGTGGTTAAGGTAAAAATTTTTTTAATTATTCTCTTTCATGAGCCTCAATCCCTTGATACAAAGAGGAAAATCTTTACACAAAGCACTGAACATTGCTTTTTACTTTACCTTGGCCCCTGCCCAACATTAGAACAATTCTAAGCCTGTCATGAATTAACCCACTGGGCATGAGCACATCTCTGCCAAAACAAAATCAGAGTGCTTTAGTAAGGAAGAAGGAAGCTGGATACTGAGCAAATAACCATGTCTGCCACACATCACCAAAAGGGTTTTGAGAAATGTGTCACTGAGTATGTGGGCTCCTTTGGTCCTCTCTGTCTCCCTTCCTTCTTTCCTTCCTTCCTTCCTTCCACTACTAATGAGTATTTATCCCTTCTTGTATAGTCTAATCCCTTAAAAAATACAATAAAGAAGTATTTTTCTCTTTAAGAATTAGCTGTAGAAAAATAAGTCAAATAAATAGCTGAGTTCCCAAAATGCTGTATAAACTGTACTATGCTTCCTTATTTGATTTCTTTGCCATTTCAGCTCCGCTTTATTCAATTCCGGGTTGATCAATTGTTGCAATGGATAGCTGATGCTGTAAATTAAGTTCCCCAGCCTCTCAATCTGTCACGAAGCGTTCCATTCAACATTTATTGAGCGTCTGCTGTCTCTAAACACTCAAGAACAGCTGCATATGTAAAGCAACTCTGAAAATTCCAGAAATAAATATTTAATAATATAAATACATACGTAACACAGTTTTGATTTTTTGGGTATGGAGTTTTCTTAGAGCAAGCCATGCTAGTCTTTCAAATAGTACATCGTTAAATAACGACTGTGTTCCTCCTTTATTTTCCTATCAACTTAATAACCCCTTTTCTGAGGTTTTTTTTTCTTTCTCCTTTAATAGTGACTCTGTTTACTAGTCACTGCTTCCTCATTTTCAAGTTTAAGCTAAGAGACAGAGAGAGAGATTACTTCCAACATCTGTGCCAAAACGCTTTTTGCCAAAACCTGCAATTCCTGCTGCAAGTAAAACTGATTCTAACTATGTGATATTTGAACATTTCTCTCAGAGGTGCTGTAAGTGAAAGTTTTCAGCTTAAGAACAAGCTCTCATCTAGGCTCTCACTGTCAGGCATGCACCTGTTCCAAACACCACTGAGTCAGTGCCGTAAACAGACCCTGGAGGGTGAACAACAGTTTGATGTCTGTCATGGATGTTTGTGATAGTCACCGTTTAAGATCACTGCAAATTTTTACATGTGCCATTGTATCAATCACATAACTGCACAGAAAAAAATTAAGAAAGTTGATTACGTTGTCATTCATTGGTACACTCGAAGATAACATTACCTAGAAAAACTCGAGACTAAATGTGCCTATAAATTGTCTAACACTATTTTCGCTCAGACAATAAGAAAATTTTAGTTAACATCTGGGTATTAGGTTAACGAGATTTCCTGATAATCCCCACAGCTAAAGTTAGTGAGCACCCCATCACCCACAACAGTTGTGTGTGTGCTACCCCTGCACACTCCTCATGTGACAGCCACATTCTTTTCAATGGCTCCTTTCCCTCTGCCTGTCCCTGGGATGCAGGGATCACAGTGCCCCACCCCCCATCTCCATTCTCCCTGTGAGTCTCATCTACAGCTATAACTTCAACTACATCTCAAATGCCATTAAATCCTAAGTCTGCATCTATATTTCGAGCCTGCTCATTCCCTTTGAGTTTTAGGACCATACCTCCACCTTCCTTCTAGGTAATCCCCGTATATTCAGGGATTAACCTACCCTCAGACAAACCTGGACTCGACCTTTTATCCTAGAAACTTATTTCTGTGTTCACTATCTGGATTCGAAGCATCACAATCAATGCAATAAACTAGGATTAGAAACCTCAAGTATCATAAATGCCTCCATCTCCCTTAATCATTCACAAATCTGTGAAGTATCTACTCTGAAACCATTCATTTATGTTGAATTCCTTATAGGTCTCACTAGCCCGGATCTAGCTCAACTCATCATTTTTCATATGGGCTTTGGTAAATGCTTTTAAAGCTTGTCTCCTTGCCTCCAATCACTGTTATTGCCAAAATATCTTCTATGCTACACTTCCATTTGACAGATATTTATTGAGCACGTTCTGTGTGTCAGGCTTTGGGGTGGGCATTGAGTGGAGAGTGCTGAGCAAATCAAAGACCCACTCCTCAGTGAGCTCAGACTGGTACAGGAGATAAAGCAGCAACCAAGTAACCTAACAAAGAAATAATCCATAGGGAGTGTTTGGGTAAAGAATAACTGGTGGGGGAGTGCTCTGTACATAGAGTGGTCAACAAGGAGGTATCATTTAGAATTCCCTCTAGTAACCGAAGAGGCCAGACACAAAGAGAGTGAAGGCAAGAACATACAAAGGTCTGAAGCAAGAAGAGCCTTAAAGGGCTGGAAGGAAGCCCCAGGTGGCCAGAGCCGCGTTATCAATGGGGAAGCTGAGTCAGACCAGGTGGGAGAGGTGAATGGAGAAGAAATCCCCCACCGCATGATAGGCCATGATCACAGGTCTGAGTCTAACGTGAAGCATAAGTGGAAGCCAGGGAAAGATTTTTGGCAAAGGAGCAACATGAGCTGATTTACATTTTTAAAAAAATCACCAGAATTACATTTCCCAATCCCAATATGAGGGTCAATCCTCTGTGTAAAAAACTTGTACGACTCCTGATGAACAGAGAGACCACATGTTCCTGTCTGCTCAAGTGAGCACTGGTTTTTGCCTGTTGTCCTCAGATAGTTATTAACAGTCCCCTCCTTTCAATCTCATAAGAGTCCTACAGACTATAAATTGTATGGTCAAATGAATGATAAGGGGATACAGCAAAACAGTCCTTAGGCTGACATTCTAGGCCCTGCTGAACCTGGTCCCAACTCATCTCTCTTGTTTTCTCACCCATCACACCTCTACCTCATGGTGTTCTGGTCACTCTGAAAAGGAATGCTGGCAGTGTCCTGAATGGACAGGTATTCTCTGCTTACACTCCCGTCTCTTGCTGCATGCTCTGTGACATCTCACTACTACAGCACAGATCCCTGAGGGCCAACCTAAGAAGCCTTTCCAGAACCCAGGCAGAAGGAACGACTTCCTCCTCTGCACTTTGTTCATATCTCCATTATAGCATTTATCACAACTGGGTAATTATTTATGGGTCTCTTTTCCCTGATAGAATGGTAGGTACTTAATGGCAAGGACAGCTCCTCTTCTCATGTGTTTTGGGGTCCTCGCCACCCACCACATGCCTGGTCCATAGCTGGTACTTGATATCTGATTGCCAGAGGAATTATTTAATATAATAGCAACATAAAATACATAGTAAAATAATAAGGCTGAACAACAAGATTTTAAAATTAAGTTATCCACTAAGCTTAAAACATTATTGCCTTCATATCTAGATTATTTTCATTCTCCAACTTCATCTCAATATCTAAGGTAGTCCCATTCATTAGAAAGTGACAATAAACTTTTAGTGAATGACTAGAAGTAAAAAATCTTTATCTTGCCAGAAGAAGAAGTCTAGTTTAGGAAACAATTTCTAAATAACTGTGAAGCCAAAATAAAAGAGAGTGATATAATTACCAAAAGGCAGTTTCACAGACTCACCACTGTCAAACAGTCCTGAATGAATCTTGCTCAGAAGAAGTTTTTGACGTAATTGCAGAACCTCAGCTTCCAAGGCTTCGACTTTCAACCTCCACTTCGACTCCTGCCCAGACACCACCCTCGCCAGGTGCTCCGCGTGCTCTCTGCCGCTTTTGTCTGCTGGCTTTGAGTGAATAATTGCCAAGGCCAGGGCCAGCTTTGAAGTCCTCAAATACGATGCTTGATCATCCATCTTGGCTTTTGTCTCTATTATTTAGTAAGAAAAAAAGTTATAGAAACTCCTTTTAACTTTTGCAGTGCATTTCGTTTGCTCAAAATTGATTTTGCAGAGTAACACTAATTAGTAAGTTTATAATACAAGGTGACACCAAGCAACAGGAAAAATGTTTTCAGGAATTGAAAACAGTATGAAAAAATATGCAGCAGAAAAATGCATACCCATGCATATTAAGAATATTAAGATTCAAAACAGTAGGTTCAGACAATTTGACAAATTCTTGAAGTGAAAAAAATACATAATTCATTTAGTGGTTTCTAACCAGAGGCACACATCAGAATCTCCAGGGGAGCTTTTTAAATAAATAAATAAATATATTTATACACACACACACGCACACACACACAGATCTTCTGCAACTTATGATGGCATTACATCCAGATAAATCCATCATAAGTTGAAAATATCATAAGTCGAAAATGCATTTAATACACTTAGCCTACCTTAAATGTGCTCAGAACACTGACATTAGCCCACAGCTGGGCAAAATCACCTAAAACAAAGCCTATTTTATAATCAAGTGTAATTTCTTGAATACTGTACTGAAAGTGGAAAAAACAATGGTTGTCTGGGTCCAGCATGGTTATAAGTGTGTCTGTTGTTTACCCTCTTGATTGCCGGGCTGACTGGGAGCTCTGGCTCACTGCCACTGCCCAGCATCACAAGAGAATATCATATGCATATCCCTAACCTGGGAAAAGAGCAAAATTCAAAATTCAAAGTACTGTTTCTACTGAATGCATATATATCACTTTCACATCATCATAAAGTCGAAAATTCATAAGTTGAACCACCGAAAATTGGGAACTGTCCACACATATATTTATACATATATCTAATCCCATCCCCCTAAAATTCTGATTCAGCAAATCGGGGATAGGATTGAGCCTTTCCTATTTTGAAAAGAGTCTACTCTATAAGCAGAACCGCTGCTCTGATTATAAAAATCTAAGCCCTTCTCCTCCAACCCATTCTACGAAGTCTTACAGTCACTGCTTCACAACCCTGTGGTCCTTAATGGACCTTCACCCACCATGCCTGTCTTGAACCAGACCCCTCCAATCTATATTGAGAACCATCTTGAAAATATCTGGATCATTTAAATTGCGACTCTGCTCTGATTCTGCACCTCCAAAGATTCCAACCGCGACCACGAGCATACTTTTCCAAACCAACACCACATGACAGTCTGACAGTATGACTGCATTTAGGAGGACAACATGACAGACCATTGCATTCACTGGCTGAGTATCACCACCCCTACTGAAGTATAAGCCCCTTGTGGGCCTTCACAAGGGGGAGCTTTGCACATAAAATGTATTACATAAAAGTTTGTAATGAATAGTTAAAAGTACAATGGTGCAGAAAACTCAGGACCTTTGGTGGCCACACTTATCCTACTAAGAATTTCAAATTCTGCACCCTACATTTCACACTTTATTTCCTTCAATTTCCCAAGCCTGTCCTTCCACCACTGTTGACTCACACTCACACAAACAGATGCATACAGCCCAAGCTCATTCCCATTCACAACTCTGCTCATGAACTTTCCCCAATTGTGAGACCCTGACTCTCACAGCTGCCACGGCCCTGGCTGTGTACCCTTCAAAGAACAGCTCACAGACCACCATATAAAATCTTTTCAGATGTATTCCCACCCACAACAATGTGCACCTATCTGATAGTCTCTAACACTGAAAATATACACTCTAACAGGTAGCATAATGCTGTTTTATTATAATGAGAGATAAACACAAAAATGTGTGTACATATGTTCATCACAGGATTTTTTTATAATTGAAAACTGGGACCAACAATCAAATAGCTAGTAAATGATGGTACGACTATACAAATGAATATTACTTATCCATTAAAAGTTCGATTTTCAGAGATGTTTTTATTAGCATGGGAAGTGTTACTGATACGCTGAGTGGAAAAAAGTGAGGACATGAAGTTATATGTACAGTAGGAACCCAATTATGTAAAAAAAGGAAATACAATAAATATAAATAGGATTTCTAACTACTGTAGAATTACTGGTGATTTTTATTTTGTTATTTATACTCTAAATTTTCCTAATTTTCTGTAATAAACATATATCAAATTATAATCAGAAAAACTTTATAAAGAATAGACTTCCAAAAGCAAAGTACAACTACCATTCAAACTAGTTAGAATTACAGCTGCACGTATTTTACCTTTCGCAGCAACCATGTCACCTGGCTGGTTCACCCTCAGTCCATCATGTCAGTGCCGGGAGCAGCCAATTCTGCCTCTCAGGGCTTCAGGAAAGCTCCCTGTGTGCAGAGGGCAGAGAGACATGCACGGCTCTGCTAAAGAAGTAAGCCTACCATTACATCTAATAGTACCAATAACAATAAAATAAAATAACAATAAAATAACAATAAAAATAACAAGTAACCTACTGACAGTGATTTGGTTAGAAAAGGATCTGACATGCAATTGTGAATGGTGGGAATCCAGGTTAAAAAAAAAAGAAAAGCACTTTATTAGCACAAGAGGACCAAGTCTTCTGGATAATAAACACAGCAAACTCCCTGTCATCTTTTAATTAATTAATTGAGCTGATTAATTAAATGTTCTGATTTTTAACTCATCATATGTGATTTGTTAATAGTCTTAAAACCATGCTGAATATCAGTCAGTAGGAAAAAAGATCGAATTATAAAGTCCTGCTGGATCATAACTATCCCAGGGTCACCTGTCTGAACATTAACCAGAATTGTACCACAAGTGAACAGAAACGATTGCTAATAAAGATGCTGGTACAGGCTTCTACCGTATAAATTACACTCAAAACGCACACAGAACTACAACCTACAACCCAACAGAAGCAGGCTTTTCAAACTGCTTCCTCGAGTTTTGGAGTGAGCGTGTGTGTTTATAAGCATTTTTTGTTTTAGGATAGCTTTCCTATCCTCAAAGTGCCATTTGCAAGGTAAAGATAATTCTATTCCCCCTAAAATTTCATAGGAAAAAAGATGAGCTGCCTAAACATTCTCTCTGTGTAATTGAGGAAAGATCAGTAGTAACTTTCTGAAAGCACTATTTAAATTCAATTCATGCTCAAATAATTATAGTAAATAATTAAAGCAAACATTTAATGTTCCCCAAGAAGGTATTTAGTGTCTGAATCCTTAATAGCAGAAAATATAAAAGTTGAACTTTCCTTTTAGAATAGAGCATTAGTTCAAATGGGCTTTCCTTTTCTTCCCATTTGGGAATAGACCTTACCATAGCAAAGTCCCCCACAGAGCTACAGAAAAATCCAGTCACATTCTCTATGACCCCTGGATTCTCCTTCAGGCAATGCGAGCAGAAACAATTACTCTGCAAAGAGAATTTTGGCAATTTTTATCTGCCCTATTTCTCCTACCCTCATTTTCCCTTACGGAACTTTAATTTGCCAGCAACTAGTCAATTCTCTGGACTGTCAAAACTGTCTTGAATTATAATCACGAATTCTAAAGTTAGTTCATCTCCAAGATCACTGATGAAAATTCTCTGAAGTAGAGTCCGGGACCCCTCCTATATAAGACTGACAGAAGTTTGAATTTGATAACCATTCAGGAGAATATTTTCCTAATATGTATCAAAGACCTTCAAAATATTTATCCCCTTTTGGCCCTAAAATACAAGTTCTAAGATTTTTATCTCAAAGAAATGACCAGAGATACATATAAAACTTCATGCCCCTAGATGATATTATACTGGTGGTCTAGTGGTTAAGATTCAGGGCTTTCACCACCAGGGCCCTTGTTCCTTTCTGGTCAGGGAACCACACCATCCATCTGTCGGCTGTCAGATTGGCAGCTGCGTGTTGCTGTGATGCTGAAAGCTATGCCACCAGTATTTCAAAATACTCACCAGTATGGGTCAGCAGGCTCACCCATAGCAGACAGGTTTCAGTGGAGCTTCCAAACTAGAAAGACTAGGAAGAAGGACCTGGACACCCACTCCCAAAAACAATGGCCATGAAAACCCTCTGAAGAGCAGCGGAACACTGTCTGATAGAGCGCCAGAGGGGAGAGGATGGTGCAAAAAGACCGGGCAGGGTTCCGCTCTGCTGTACACAGGGGCGCTGGAGTCGGAATCGACTCCATGGCACTAACAACAACAAACGATCTTATAGAACTATTTATAATTACCAAAAAAATAAAAAACCCAAAACAAAATCTTTCACTAGCTTGAACATCTAACAATAGAGAGAGATAAATTGTGACATATTATACAAGTGAACTGAAAATGTGTTTGAAAATATTTAAAAGTATGGGAAAATATTTTCGTATGATGTTAACTGCAAATAAAACATAAAACAGTATTTAAATGTAGTAAAATTGGAAATTTGAAAAAAAAGTCCATATATACAGATTGATATATTGATAGATTTAGAGATACAAAGAGGGAGGGAATGAAGGAGAGAAAGAAGAGAGACAGGGAAAGAGGGAAGGAGGAGGAAGACAGACGAGAGTTATTCACCAACTACAAACAATACACTGACCATGAGTTAAGTCAGATTTCATTTTGTTTATACTTTTCTATAGTTTCCGTTTTCCACAATAAACATTATAAAACATATTATATAAGATAGAAAATGTCTTAATACTAATCCTACATAAATATTCCATATTCTATATTTTTCAAAGTAGAAATTATAGGAAAAATGAAGACAGGTGTGAATGCAGCCTCAGAGCTCTATGCCAGTCATTCTGTGGTTGCGATGAGCAGCTTCAGCCCGGAGAGCTCAGCACCTCATCTGAGACATCTTCAACTGTAAAAACACCATCAGTTCAACCACAGCTTGGGAAGGAGAAGAGGATAAGAACGAAATAATAGCACATTAAACATAGTCAGAAATTTTAAACTACCAACGTGTTTTCAGAATTGAGGAAAGCACAGTCAACGGAATGAGAGTTCTGTCTCCCAGGTTCTCTAATCTCCCTTCCTGATCAGCCTTCCCAAATCCACTAAACGCCTGTGGACTTCTGACCATTCCATGTCCACAAGTAGATGCATGCCCCTTCATTCAGATGTGTTTGGTGTTCCTCCTACTAATTCAAAGGACACAGTGGATTTCGGAGATGGGACAGAAAAACTTTCCAACACAGCCAAGCAGCAAGCTACCAGCAACTGTATCCCCAGGGTCACGAGGGCTAACCGGCTCATAGTAAGCACTCTACTAAATAGAATGAGTGAGCGAATGAGTGAGCGAATGAATGAACACATCCATGTAGGCAATGATGGCTACATGACCAGCTCTTAACCCTGGCCCTCATCAGTAAGTCTTTGTCAATTACATGCTCAGGAGAATGGCACTGAAGACAGAATGGACTAGGAGGGGAACTGAATTAGTTAACCTGAAGGTCACACCTCTTTCTCTTCATTCTGTGAAGCATCCTTTCTTGACTACCTCCAAGGAACTCTAAACTCATGCCTTTCTACAGTATACCCTTACATTTTCATCAAAATAATTCTTGAGCAAAAAAAATACAAGAAAGATAGCATCTAGTTCACACACAGGTTTAAGTCAGATAAACTATAAGGGAGAAAGCCAGATTTTACATCATGTGAACCCTACAATACTAAATACTTGTCTTCCCAGGAAAGCAAGAAACTAAACAAGAGTGGCTGAACATTCTCTAAGTCACTGAGATGAATACATTAAGACATATTCCTTCTGAGTACAAGAGGAAGTCCCCATGTACCATGATGGTGGAATGTGCATTTATCAAATATCGGACTGGAGCACAGTAGAGTCCTGGCAATGCCAGACCAGTGAAACGTTACAAGACTTTTCAGATAATTAGTTTCACTAAAGTTTGGACAAGGTCTAACATGCAATTTTTGGATTAGCTCCAGCTGACAAATTCCCTAATTATTGTTATATTTTCATCATATACTGTACTGTGAAGTGCTCAGCAGACTAACAGCATATGAAATTCTACATAAAAGAATCAGGAGCTACTCAAGGTTTCAAATCCCTCCACTTGAATTATTAAGGGGGCCTTTAAAAGCCTTCCCAGCAAAGAGCCTGTGCATGACAAGAGGCTAGTAAAGATAAAAGGATGCTTGCCTTTTTTTTCTTTCTGTTTCATTTCCATCAAAACAGGCCAACTATGAGGTGGCTGGAAGCCTGGTGGCATAGCAGTTGAGTTTGCAGGTTTCACTTCAGCAGGCGGGGTTCACAGGTTCAGGTCCCAGGCACAGACCTACACACGGCTCATCAAGCCATGCTGTGCCAAAGTCCCACATACAAAGTAGAGGAAAATTGGGACAGATGTTAGCTCAGGGACAATCTTCCTCACCATTGGAAGAAAAAAAAAAGGCCAACTATCTACGATTTTCCCCGTGTTGAAAGAGTTAACTAATCATAGATTTTAATTGTCTACAGAATCTTAACACTGTTTTCTTTTTATGCAAACACCCACCCCAGGCGTTTTTATTCCTTGATGCTTATTTTCTGTCATAGGAAAGATTTTCTCTGGATTCTGGCAAGGAATAATGCAGAATTTCACATGGGAAAAATGCACCACACATATTTTATAAGTCAGCAAAAAAGTATGCTGATTCAGAAATGCAGAGTCATATATATGGTACAATCAGCAATCATCTTCCACTATGTAAACCTATAGAAGGAAAGAGGCCCTGATATCTACTATTGACACACATTTTAAAAAATAATTTGGAAGAATTATAGGTGTTTCCTTGTTACACCAGTAACTCACACACTGATGTGCACATAATCCTTATCACGAAAACAAACATATTGTTCTCACAGGGTATATAAAAAAGCCTAATAACCTACATAATTCAAATCCATAAACTCCACAAATTTGGAATCTTTATGAGGCTACACCCTGGAAAGGGGAAAAGTTACATGTCATAAAATGAGGAAGACTATAGGATGAAGCCAGAAAGCAAAGAAACAACCAGATGAGGCAACTGAGAAGGGTTCAGCCAAGCCTAGGAGAGAGGGGAACAGCTGGGTTCTGGGGACCAGCTGAGCCAGGGCCTGAGCTTCAAGGAAAATAGAAGGCTCAAGAAGGAAGATGGCGAGGCACAGAGGCCCCTGGAAAAGGTAAGTGGCCCTATCCAAAGAAGTCCCATTTTGTAAATGACACATTAGGAAACGAGATTTGTCTTCTAACTAATATTACCTAACACGTTCTTAGACTTCACTTCTGTGTACACTTAAGATATGAACTCAAAGAAGCACAAGTAGCCCCATAGAAACTTTTTCTTTAATTAAGGCTCATTTTTAATTCTGAAAAAGTGCCCTAATTCTTGTCTGTCTCCCTCACTTAAATCTCACCAAGGAGACCACCACAAATTTCAGAGAGCAACTGACAATGCTTCACAACTTCTCACATGGCTTCATTTTACAAGTATATCTAATACTTCTTTTACTTTCTACTTAGATTTGCACTTAAAAAAATAGATTAGAGGGGCTGGCCCCGTGGCCGAGTGGTTAGGTTCGCGTGCTCCGCTGCAGGCGGCCCAGTGTTTCGTTAGTTCGAATCCTGGGCGCGGACATGGCACTGCTCGTCAGACCACGCTGAGGCAGCGTCCCACATGCCACAACTAGAAGAAGCCACAGCGAAGAATACACAACTATGTACCGGGGGGCTTTGGGGAGAAAAAGGAAAAAATAGGATCTTTGAAAAAAAAAAAAAAATAGATTAGAGTTCTACTTTTACCAGCCTAAAACAGTCTACTAAAAGAGAGGGATTGTTTCACAAACACTTAAGCACTTTGATTCTAGACATCCTCTAGCACATGATGCCCTTCACCTTTTTGTCCCTTTAAACTCAGCCTCTCAACTTGCTGCAGACAACAAACACACAGAGGCAATATAGCCCTCATTGCAGGAAAGCCATCACTCAGGCCTGGTCCTCATGCTTTCCTCTACAATTGTCTGTTCCTGTCTGCTCCTGCCCAGACTCTCAGCCTAGGTCTAGGCTGTGTATCCTCTGAAATCCAACAGTGACAGACTCACCAACTTTCACATCACAGAAGTTGCAGCCTGTATCCACACAGTGCTCTTCTCCACCAAGAACCTGTCAATTCACAGGATCCATGCTACCTGCCCTCTGCCCCACGGAGTGCCACCACAACCCCTAACCAACTAAGGAATATCAGAAGAAGCTGCAGACCATTCCAAAAGATCAGCACCATATCTTCTAGGGCAACAAAAAACAGCATAATGCACAGGTCCCTTGGCACCAGATGAGGGCATTCAGGGAGGAATTGGTCCGTAGCTTTCCTCCCAACACTGTAACCAGTACCTACCTCCATCCATGTAACAGGAACCATTCCAGGTCAAAAGCATCAGCAATCCTGTGGCCTAACACCTGTCATCTACTTGCCCCAGGCAACTACACCAAACTTCCAAACTCCCCATTACTCCTACCCATCAGAACTTGCCTTCCTGCTGAAAACTTAGATCTGACCAACCTGAGATTACCAACCCAAACGAACTCCCGATAGCCAAGAACTGGCCTTATGATGACATCATGGCCAGGCCTAAACCTTGGTGCCCCTGGAAAGCATAGGCAGAACACAGCAGCTGCACAGGAGTCTTTTTTCTTCAGTAATGTCATTTGCATTAATAATTTCTAGAACCTTTTTTAATGCTATCTTGTGACCATGAAAGAGGGCTTTTATTGACAATAATATCAATCTATTTCATCTTATAAATGGAACACTCAAACAACAGTAACTAGCCTTAGGCTGCATCACTGGTCCAGTTTTACTCCAGGGTAATCAATTAAAGTCATTGGTTTAAAACCACAGGAATTTCCCAAAATAGCTCATGCTATAAAAGAAATGCAGATTGTTAATTCATCATAGTTTCTATGCCTAAATCTATCCTTTCAATTACTATAAGAAAATTGTAAGAATTGGGTTTTACCTCCATACAAATTTTACTGAAATAAAGAAAACAAAGAAAATTATTAATTTACACATACATTGGGTAATTTATCTCAAAAGAAAACTTTTATCTAAATGCTCTACCTAAGTTATTTGATTTGTGTATGAAAGCCTAAATTGCAAACATGTAGACTGAGGTAATTATTTTCAGACAAAGATGGGTTAAAAGTAATTGAAAATGCAAACAACAAACATAAGAAATCTGGAATGGCTATATCAATAGCAGACAAAAGAAACTTCCTGAGAAGAAAATATTACCAGAGATGCAGAGGAACATTTCATAATCATAAGAAAAGGTCAGCTCATCATGCGGATTAACAGTCCTAAATGCATATGCACACAACAGCAATAACAGAGCTTCCAAATACATGATGCAAATATTGAAAGAACTGAAGGGAGAGAGAGAGAAATCCACAGTTACGTGTGAAGATTTTAACCACACTTCTTTCAGTAACTGATAGAATAACTAGACTTTGAATAATAATACTGATGATATAAAAGATTTGAAAAATACCACCAAGCATCTCGAACTGATCAGCATCTGTGCCCATTACACCTTGTAAATGCAGGTGTATACATACTCTTTCCAGGTTCAAACAGGACATTTAACAAGGCAGCTCATGTGCTGGCATAAAACAATTCTCATTCAATTCCAAGACTGAAATCTTACACAACATGTTCTCTTAACCACAAGAAAAACAATTAGAAATGTCTAAGAAATGCCTCAAATATTTGGAAAATAAATAACACATTTTTAAATAAAATAAGGGACAAAAACTTATAAATGTAACATCCAGTATATTTCAAGCTGAATGATAATGAAAACACAACATATCAAAATTTGAAGGAGGAAGCCAAAACAGCTTATAAATAAAAATTTGCAGCTTCAAATACTTATTTTATAAAAGAAGACAGGTTTAAATTCAATGACATATATTTCCACCTTAGAAAATTAAACAAAGAAGCAAATTAAAGCCAAAGGAAGTAGAAGGAAGGATATTTTAAAGATATAATCAGAATACAACTAAATACGAAACAAAGAAAATTAAAAAGGCAAAAGTTACTTTTAAAGAAAGATTAATAAAATTGATAAATGTCTAGAAGGACTTATCAGGAAAAAAGAGAAATTAACATGAATCATACCAAGATCAGGAATAACAGAAGGGATTTCACTATATATCCTCTAGCAATTAAATCAGTAATAAGACAAAATTACGAACAATCTATGCTAATAAATCTGTGAACTTATGATGAAAGGAATGTATTTCTTAAAACAATATACCGACCAACACTAACAAAAGAAGACGAACAATTCTGAGTAGCCCTATACCTATAAAAGAAATTGAATGTCTATTACAAACCTCACCACACTCATTCAAAGATCCCACTCCCATACGGGTTCACTACTGGATGCTAGCAAACGATGAAAGAAGACATTTTACCAAGTTTATACAAAATCTTTCCAAAAATAAAGGAGGGAGGACAGAACAAACCTCACAAACTTTTTGTGAAAAACAGAGAAAGAAGGAACATCACAACTAGTTTTACAATTTGATATGTATATTGGGATAACTCTGATACCAAAATTTATAAAAATATTGCAAGGGAAAAAAATACAAACCAAAATATATAATAAACGCAAATTCAAAAATCCTTTACACAATACCAGCAAAGCAAACCCAGCAATATATAAAAACAATAATCAAAATCACCCAGGAGAGTTTTTCCAAGAATGCAAGATTGGTTTACCACTCAAAAATCAATTGCTGTAATTCAACATATTAACAGAATAAACTATTTAAACAGCAACATATGATCGTCTTAATAGTTTCATGAGAAACATCTGAAAAATTCAAACTGATTCATGATTTAAAAAAAAACCCTTCGTATACCAACAAAAACAAAAAGAGAATATAAGGGAACATAGTACTCACTGTGATAAAGATCTATAAAAATCCACAGAAAACATTATACTTAATAATGAAACACTGAATGCTTAACCCCTAAGACTGGAAACAGGACAAGGATATCCACTCTTTGCATTCCTATTAAATACTTTACTGGAGATAACAGACAGTGGAATACAGAAAGAAATAAAAAGATACATAGATTGAAAAGAAAGAAGTAAAATTCTCCTTCTTAATATACAGCATGAATGTCTATAGAAAACCTTAAGGAATCTTATAACAAATAAACAATTACTAGAATTTATGAGTGAATTTAGCTAGGTCTCAGGACATAAGGTCAATATGCAAAAATCTATATCTATACAAAATCAATTTAACTTAGATTTTTAAAAAACTAATTACAAATTTAACAGTAGTTGTGAAAGACTTCTTAGTTCGAAAACTATAAAGCATTGTCCAATAAAATTAGAGACCTAAATAAATTAAGAGACATACTGTGTTCATGGAATGGAAGACCTAATATTATTAAGATCTTAATTCTCCTCATATTGACCTATATACACAATCCCAATGAAAATTCCAATAAACTTCATTGTAGAACTTGATAAATTAATTCTGAATTTTACACTGAAATAAAATAGCCAAAATAATCTTGAAAAAGAACAAACCTGGAAAAATCAAACTGCTAATATACAGACAAAGCAATCAAGAAAAAGTGGTATGAGAATAAAAACAGATACACAGATAAATGGAATAAAATAGAGTTCAGAACTAGATCCACACTTTTACAGTCAATTCATTTCAACAAAGGCACCATGGTAACTGGAAAAGTAAAGTCTTTTCAACAGATAGTGCTAGAGCAATTAGTTAAATGTATGGAAAAAATGAACAATGTCATCTATTTAGATCTTATATAAAAATTAAATTAAATTTAGTCGAATCATAGACCTAAGTGTAAAAACTGAAATTAGAAGAAAACAGAATGAATTAGGAGATGGGAAAGATTATTTAGAGAAGTCATAAAAAGCACTAATCATTAGAGAAACACTGATAAATTAAACTTCATCAAGATTAAGTCTGCTACTCATCAAAAGACATCACTAAGAAAACGAAAAGCAAAATGACAAACTGGGAGGAAATATTCAATACATATATCTGACAAAGGACTTGGATACAATTCTATGAAGAATTTCTATAAATCATTTAGAAAAAAGACTAACAATCCAACTAAAAAGTGGTCAAAAGACATATGTCATAAAAGAAGCTACAAAAATAGTAACCACATGAAACAGTATTCAACATTATTACTTATTAGAGAAATACAAATTAAAATCACAGTGTGACACCACTTTACACCCACAAAAAGAGCTAAAATTAAGAAGTGTGTGAAGCAACTGGGACTCTCATACACAGCTAGTAGGAATGTAAAATGACATAATCATTTTTGCAAAAGGTTTCACAGTTTCTTAGAAAGTTGAACACACATCTCCCTATAGCCCGGGATATCCACTCTTACTTATTTACCCAAGAGATAGAAAAATATATGTCACAAAAACACTTGTACAAGAATGTCCATAGCAACTTTATTCATAATAGCCCAAAACTGGATATAGCCCATGTATGCATCAATAACAGGATGAATAAACAAATTCTGGTATATCCATACAATGAAACACTAACAAATTTTGGTATATCCAGACAATGAAATACCACCCAGCAATAAAAAGGAATGAACTACGGCCCTACTCAACACCAGGGATGAATCTCAACACTACACTGAGTGAATAATAAAGACTTACACAAAAGGGTACATACTCAAGTGTCCATTTAAATAAAGTTCTAGAACAAACTAATAAATGGTAGAAAAAATAATGTTTTGTCTAGGAGATGGGGAAGGAGATTAACAGGAAAGAAAAATAAAGGGATTTCTAGGGTGATGGTAATGTTCTATATCTTGATACGAGGCTGGGATACACAGGTGTGTTAATTTGTCAGAGCCGCCAATAGTACACCTAATATTTTCCATTTCGTTATACGTAAATTTTACCTCAATAAAATAAGTTCCTAGCAAAGATGGAGTTTAAAAGTACCAGATTTACACTTCACCATAAACAACTAGAAAGCAAAACAAAAAATATAAAACAACAGTTTTCAAACATTGGGCAGAAAGCAGTGCAGGACTATCATTCCTAGAGAAGGGAAACAAGGTGAGCCCCACACTGCGCCAGCTCAGTGTCTGAAGGCAGTTCAGGCCACAACAGGAGGGGGAATCCAACAGAGCCTGAAGGTCTCAGGGAACTGAGATGGGAATTCAGAGGCCAGAGATACAAGAATGGGTCCAGACAGGGTACCAGAGAGGAGAGCACTGTACAGAGCAAGACATCTGCAGAGGGGCTCCCTCAAAATTTTTATGGTTTCCCTCAAAACTTGTGCATGCGTGAAAACAAACTATCAGAAGTCCAGCAGATCCAATGCTTTTCCTTCTGATAGTAAGTAACAAGGGCAAATCCCTTAAAGGAGGAACATGAGGGAAGGTTAAACGAAAGAAAATATCCACTTGCA
Organism: Equus przewalskii; assembly: GCF_037783145.1. NCBI lineage: Eukaryota > Metazoa > Chordata > Mammalia > Perissodactyla > Equidae > Equus > Equus przewalskii. The sequence goes on along the minus strand of NC_091839.1, from coordinate 31,665,057 downwards.
TCCCACTTTGACTACACACGGCTGTTGCTGTGAGAAAAACATGAGAAAGGAAGGCCAAGAAAGGGCAATCCCTGGAAATGTGACTCTTCACGAATGCAGAGAACACAAGGTAGTCCAAAAGGCAACAGTCTTACTGCTTCCTCCTCCTTTATCCCACTTCAGTGGCTCTCACACTTGCACCTGCCTTGGGACCACCTGGAGGGCTCGTTGAACGCGGACTCCCAGGCTCCACCAGCAGAGTTTCTGACTTAGTAGGTCTGGAACTGGCCCGCTAATTTGCATTCCTTATGTGTTCCCTGGTAATCCTGGCATAATTAAATCTGATGAGAGATTTAATTAAAGTCAGAGTACAAAGGATGACACCCTGGGGTCACCCTAACCTCTCGGCTCCCTACCCAAAAGCTCTTAAACTCATATTCAATGGGTCTCTAAGAAAGTGAATGCCTGGAATGTGTAAAGCCGACATCCAACTACATCACCGCTTTACTACAAAGCACCCAAATATCACTTGAGAATCTTATTCAGGGCTTCATTGGGGTTTTTCATCCTCTTCTGAAATCCAGTGGTAGTTTAACTTTTATTATTAATGGTAAATCATTACAACAACTAGAACCATTTCATAGTAAAGCATAGCTGCAATTTATGACTGTGATGATAAAATGAAGATAAAACAAATAATTGATACCATGATGATAGATAAAGAGCCATCAAGAGATAGACCAATGTTTTTAAGGGATCTCTCCATATAAGTCCTTGTACTTGTGAGTGGTTTCAGGAAAGATAAGAAGATTTCAGGAATTCTGGACACTGACAACCCAAGCTGTCAAAGGCAGTTCAGCCACTAAGCTGGATGGCTGATAAGCTCTATCTGGCCTGGCTCAACCATGACTGTCTAACTCAGGCCATTAAATCACTGCTCAACCTAGATCAAACATCAAAAAAGACAAGAAGAGAAGCTTGAAAAGGCCCCCTGCACAGTCATAAGAATGAAACACCTCAGGGTCCTTCCACTGAAACTGTACCCAAAGCCTCTGCTTCTACCCTCATTACAGTTCACAAGAGCCCCTCAGAACCACTCACAGGTACCATGAGCTTCTGTACAGCAATGAATGTGCACGTGTGTGAATGAACACTTTATTGTAAAGGAAAATTTTTTATTAGTAAATACACGGATAACCAGAATTCTGTGAATACTGGTGTTTTTATCCATGGTTTCCCCTCCCTAAATTTTCATTTTATAAATCAAGGTATTGAGTTTGAAGAGAAGATTTATACATTCAGTACTTATGTTACAATAGTGGGCTCTGTTTTGAGTAAACTAGGCAAAAGATACATTAACTGCATGTGAGCTAATTTTGACTCTCAACTTTTTAAAAAATGGCCTTGCTTGATATTTTCATGTTTAGCTTTAAGAAGCACTTTTAAATTAAATTTTATTCCCTCAACATGGAAGACTTCTTAAACTACACATATGATATAAACGATAAAGAGGGGAAAATGACAAATTTTACCACATTAAAATTTCAAAAGTCTGTTCATCAAAAGATACCACAGAAAAGTAAAAACGTAAGCCAGAGCCTAGGCAAAGGTATTTTCAACACACACAGACAATAAAGGATGAATATTTATAGCATCTAAGAATGTCTATAAATCAATAAAGATGATCCATTAGAAAAAATGGGCAAAAGAGATGAACAAGCAAGTCAGAAAAAGTACGAAAATAGTATGCCAATATTTGAAAGGCTGTCACATATATATGCAAAGAGGCATGTTCAAAACTGTTCACACCTTCATTGTAATAAAAATTACAAATAATCTAAATACCTGTTAAAAGAAGAAAGCTAAATAAATTGTGGTATATTTACGCAATCAAATACTATTAAGCAATAAAAAATGAACGAACTAAAGCCATACACATCAAAATGAATGAATTTCATAGTTAAAAGAAAAAAGCAAGAATTAAAAATGCATATGATTTTATATCATTAATATAAAAAGTACTATATATTGCTTAGCAATATAACCACTTGTAGCAAAACTACAAAGAAATGCATGAGGTGATACATTCCAAATGTATCCAAATGTGATAATTCCTTCTGTGGGGAAGGGGGGTGTGAAATCAGAAAGCGGAAGGGTTTCTTCTGGCTTGCAAAGATCCGGTATTTGCTGCAATATTCTTTATGCATTTTTGTATGTCTTAAAATGCAATAACATATATGTATTTTAAAGGTTTTATTTTCTATTGGAATGATTGAATGCTCTTATAAGTGATTTAAAAACAAGGGCCTAAAGATGAGATTTGAATAAAGAATTCACATAGTTAATATAGCCAAGCCCAAGCCACTGCTAAAGGAAGGAAGCATTTACTGTGGATGTGACCAGGAAGGGAGAAAAGCTGTCTTTTCAGAGCTCTGCTCTCTCGCAGCAGAACGCCACCTTTCAGTTCTTCCTAAATACCTCCCTGAACTCTTTCCTCCACATCTACACAGAAAACACCATTAATAAGCTAGTATCACCTGCTTCCACATTTTAGAAGGGATGAGCAATAAATTATATCCGTTGTCAGAAATGACTTGCAACATCAAAGTACACACGCATATTTGAACTATTTTTTAAAGTGCCAAAAAACTCTTACAGATAAACAAGGCTAGAATTTTATTAGGGTGCCATTCATAAAATTCTTATAAGAACCTGCACACTAAAGGAGGTCATGGCAAAAACTTACTGAGCTCTTAAGGCAAAAGCTGAAGTCCACCTCTTCCAGGAAGCCTTCCCTAACCATTTCAGCCCACAGTGATTTCCCCTTTTCTCAACAATTAGGGGAGTACTCATCACCTGAACCACTGATTCTGGCTCTTAACAACGATGCGCTCTTGTCTTTTCTCTCTGGTAGGATTAAGTTCCTGGGGGGTCAGGGGCTACGTCGTGTTCCCCTTTTTCACTCCTCCACCAACACCTCCAAGAGCCAAGAGCGTCTGAGTAAGTAGATATATTCTCATTGAATTGGATAGCAGAAGGACTAAGGCCCAGACTTTAGAACAGAGGGCCTGCAGGCTGAACCCAGCGCTGCCCTTTGCCAGCTGAATGAGAGTAATTTCTGCATCTCGTTTCATCCATAAAACGAAAAATATATTAGTAACATTCTCATAAGATTGTTTTAAAGACTACGATAAATCATGGTTGAAAAGCACATATGACAGTACTTGGCACGTGGTAAGCAATCGAGAATTGTTAGTTATTTTCATTACTACTAGTACTGACTGGTACCACCATTACAGCTAGGCTATTACACTACTATTTATTTGAAGGGGAGAAATGAGTCTTGGAACCACATAATTCCTAATTTTGTGCTCTCCTGCCCAATTTTATTAGTTTAACCATTATATTGACCAATGTCTTCCCTGACACCCAATTAGGAAGCCTGAATCCAAATGCAGTTCTGGTGTAACTAGAAAAAAAATTAGTTAATTCTGTACCCAAATGTTCACTTCCCTAGACAAGGGCATTTGTTTACTTAACAAAAGCTCCTATCATGATGGCTGTTATTAACTAAAGTTTACACTGACCTTTTTCCGTGATGTCCCTAGTGAAATTATTCTGTATCATTCCAATATATCTTATAAATAAAGACATTTTCATACATCTACTACAAATACAGGTTCTTTTAAAACACGCCGCCTCTTCCCATTTAAAACAGAATGTAAATAAGCAATTCATTTGTTCAGTCATTATTCTCCCATGCCAAGGACATTTGCAATGCTTTGGTATTTAGCAATGATAGATTTATAGCATTCTGCTGAAAGCTCCTTTGTGATTAAAATACATTTTACAGCAAATTAAAAATAAGTTTAAATAAGCAGCTGTGGGATTTTTCAGGTACTCTGGCCAAATATGATTCTGCAGATTTAAATTCAGAATAGTTTGGCACAGCACTAAGTGCTGACAGCATCATTGGGTCTGGAGAGAGGTGCAAACACTGAACAAGGAAAAGCATGTGTCAGTAATTCACAGGTCAGGAGTCAGCTCTCCTGAGTAAGGAGAGTGTGTCTCTTTATTTTTTTCTTACATCCCATGACCTTTCTTTGCCGTGAGGAGATTCCTCCCTCTCAGCCCGCCAGTAGATAGATCACCTGTTACAATGAGACGTTCTGCTGACTTCAGTTGTTTTAGTCCATTAAGGACTCAATATGCAAGTCATTAAACCACAAAAGACAGCAATCAGTCTGGAAAATCCTTGCATTCCCAGTAATCTTAACCCGACCATCTCCTTAGAGTAGATGGATGAGCTTTCCTAATCCAACGCTGATAACTCTGTCCAGGCAGGCAACACGTTTTCTAGATCTGCTCATGCTTGGAAGGCCAGCTGAGATCCCAGCCCACCTTGGCCCTACTTAATCTCCTATTTGCAGGGCCTACATACACCTGCATTTCTGCCTCCCTTGCCCTGCTAACACCCCTTCATTCACTAACTCCAAACACGTGTTAATACAGAGTCAGTCCACTAGCTGAGGCTGTGATCAATTTGAGAGAAAGGTCTTGCAGCTGTAACATACACTGTCAATCAAACCAAGATGATGAATAGCTACGGTGAGCGTATAAACAGGAAATTCAATGATTTTTTGTTACTTTAAAATAAACATTTGTATGCAATTACCCAGCAAACTGTGACCTTGAGTCATTAGAAATTGAAGCCAGTGATAAACTACATTTTTCCATTTTAAGCAACATTTGTAATTTGAGAATTGTAGTATTTCACTCCCGGAATCCAGCTCAGATAATAGTTCTGTCAGAAAACACCCTTGCAGCACAAGGAAATTAAGTGACCATTAATTTATGAAATTGAAATACCAAAAGAACAATTCATAAATTTACCAGCTGTACTTCTGTGAAAAAAACTGGGAAGCATCTTTTGCTTTTGGATGGTCAGATCACATCAGAAACATAAATACGATGGTAATTCATGCATTTATTCAACAAGTATTTTTTGGTCACCAGCTACGTCCAGAAAATACAGCAGTAATGAAAATAGATGAATTCTTGAGCTCACGTTGCTTATATTCTAGTGGGGGGAGCCATAAAATCAATAAATAAAACATACGTATGTGAAAGTGTGATAAACACAGCTGAGAAAATTAACTCATGTAGGACTGAGAGATAAGGTAAAGGATTGTTGCAATTTTAAATAAAGTGGGGTCAAGAAAGGCCTCAATTAGCAAATGACTTGAGGAAAGATACAAAGGGAGGTGGGGGAGCAAGTTATGCTGATGTGGAAGAGCATGAAAGAGCAGGCCCAGGAGAGGGAAGCTGACAGGCCTGAGGTAGGGGCTGTGATGCGTAGAGCACTTTCCCCAGCACCACCTTATCTGACTTCCGCAATAATGCTATATATTAGGGTAGCATTATGCCTATGCTACAGATAAGGGTCTGAGGCTCAGCTGTGTACCACATGCCCAAGATCACACGGTAAGCACTAGTGCTGACACTTCAACCTAGGTGTTAATGGCTCAGTCCAGTTTTTCCATAGCACAACTGCCATAGCGCAGCGTCCAACTCTGTACTGCAACTTGACTGATCAAGCTAGACCATCAACAAGGCTGACTGCAATGGTCAGGCGTCTGGAGACTGCACGTGGAACTGCTGAAAAGAAGACCCAGAGGAGCACAGCATTTGAAAGGCTCCCACAAAGAAGGGGGAAGAGAGGTGTTCAATATTTCTCCAGAAGGCAGAACTAGTACCAGTACATAGAAATTACAGAGACAAGTTTCCAATAAACGGATGAATAAGACATCTAGGCGTAGGAGCTGTCCAACAGTGAATGGAATGGGCTGTCTTGTGAAGCTCTGAGACTCCAGTTACTGGCGCTACTCAAGCAGAGGCCGAATGGCCATCTGTCTGAGATGAAGATAGATTTCAGCACGGATGTGAAGGCTACGTGGATTGACGGATGTCTTTCCAATTCTGAGTCTACAATTACACAAGCACCCAGGCAGTGCACTGTGGCAGTTAAAAGTCCCAGCTGTGAAGTCAGACAGCTTAGTTAAAATCGTCTCCACCACTTACAAGCTTTGTACAATTAACCTCTATAAGCCTCAGTTTGCTTATCTGAAAAAGGAAGCAAATAACAGAAGCTACCTCATGGGGGTTTTTGAGAGAATTAAACAAGATAACCCACGTACAGTACTTAACACGGTGCCTGGCACACAGCGAAAGCTCGTAAAGCTTAATTCACACAGATATGTGCGTTTGGGAGCATGTGGACAAAATGCACATATATAAAATGTGTGCAGATTTGTTTCTCTATCTCTGTCTTTACTCCTTTATTCAGTGGCAAGAAGAGTTTAATGTCCAAAGCTGAATTGTTACAGCATAGTAAATTACAACATGATGATACTAACAATTATGGCAATAATAAACACTTAGCCTCTTAGCCTAATGAGGTCAGATTGTCTCTCTTTACCAGGAAACATGCACACAAGTTCATCTTTTAAACATTTGAGGCACCAATTTAAAACTTGTGAAAGAAAAAACATTTTCTTAATTGAAACAACTATTAAAAATTCAGAATCTTTCAGCATGAGAAAGAATAATTAACAATCTGCACCTGTATTTATTGTGTGCATATGTACTCAGGTGTACATGTGTATGTATACACACAGACACGCTTTCTATTTCAAAATTAGGGAGCTAAACTAGAAAGCCTATGGTTACTTTTAAATTACTTTTTTTTTAAGATTGGCACCTGAGCTAACAACTATTGCCAATCTTCTCTTTTATCTTTTTCTTTTTTTTCCTTCTTCTTCTCCCCAAAGCCCTTCAGTACATAGTTGTATATTCTAGTTGTGAGTGCCTCTGGTTGTGCTATGTGGGACACAGCCTCAGCATGGCCTGATGAGCGGTGCCATGTCTGCGCCCAGGATCCAAACCAATGAAACCCTGGACTGCCAAAGCAGAGCACACGAACTTAACCACTTGGCCACAGGGCTGGCCCCTAAATTACAGATATTTCTTATCAGGGTCAAGTATTTTATGCATATGTGTCTATATTAATAGAAAATGAAGGAGAAATAACCATAAAAAGTTGCATCTGTATGCTGGAATCTGGAGATGCTTCTAGATGGTGGAGAGTGGGTTACAATTTTAGATTAATTTGCCATCACTCTTTTGTCACTCTGGATAAACTGACGTTTATTATTCATCGAGAAAACATTCAAGAATGGACCTGAATGATAAAAGGAAGCCTCCACTTTCAGACAATGTCACTCTATTTTATTTCTGCAGTAGGATGCTCAGTGCTTTTAGAAAGTCATAGTATGATACACTACAGAAAAAGAAAAAATACTCTCAATAACAGTATTGGTATGTTACAACAGCATATGTATGGATTTATAGCCAGCATCATGTGCAACCCTCCCAATAACCCTGTGACATATCTGCTATTATCCCTGCTTTATCAATATGCAAACAGGGGCTCAGGGAACAACTTGCTCATTCACATAGTAAGAAATGAAGATACAACTTGACTCTAAAACTTACCATCTTTCTGTACGGTCTACCATATGGGCACACTAAATTAGCATAGCTTGGCACAGATAATCTATTTTAACAGATTTAAAGTATAACACAATCTATTTAACACTAAAACTATATTGAATATAAGTTATGGACTCTTAAGAGCTTCGTGTCAGTAGGAATGATCGAGTCTGTTACCCAATGACAGAATCAGGAGTCCAACCCAGTCTCCATGGACATTACAGTACTGAAAATTTGATTAACTAATGATCAGTCCTTAGAAATTCCTTCCAGACACTCTATAACCTCTGCTTACGAATCCTAGGACAATCTTTCAAAGCAAAACAGTATAAAGCTCACTTTTCCGAGTCACCCTGCAAAGATGTGAAGTGAGCGATGACACTCTTTCCCTGCAAATCCCCCATACCCATTTCTCAGAACATCATAATATTGAGCCTCTTTCCATTCTGGCAGCCTCCTCTGATTGTTCTCTGATTTGTCCAAATCCCTCTTTGGACACCTGGTATTAAACCTCCAGTTTTGCAATGAAGACAATCAGTTACAACCATTGACCCTTTGTCTTAACACCACCTGAGATGGTATTAAGTAGTTGAATGGTCAGGTCTCAGTGATGATCAGATAGACACCATGGGGAAACAAATAAAAATCTTTTTTTTTTCAAAACTGCTTTTCAGCTAGATCTGTAGTCACACAACTAATTCTGTTAAGAACCAGAAACACTGGGGCCTCTCTAGCTCCACCGGCCTTCGCGGCCCATGGACAGCCTAGCCACCAAGGACTCATGCTGCTCCCAAACCATGGCACACTCTCCTGATTGGGAGCCTTTGTCCAGGAGGCTCCTTCTCTGACAAAAAGACCCTCCCCCAACCCCATCCTGCAGACTCTCTGCTCACCTCAAGGCCAAGTTCAACTGCCCCTGTCTGAAGTCCTGGAGATCCATCCTCCTCCATCCTTGCCCTGGTTCTGTTAACAGCTCCCTGATCTGCACTTCCACAGTACTCTGGAAATGCTCTTAACACAAGGCAGTATCAACAGCCATTCACGGGGCTCTCTCCCCTACTAGACAGTGAGTGAGCTCATCAGGGGCTTGGACTATGCTTTCATCTTGAATTATTTCTAGCACGGGGCTCAGTGGGAAGATTAAGCGATACTGTGCATGAATGACTATGACAAAGGGCGGGGAGTGACACTGTTCACAGAAAGGAGAGACTAATTCCAGCTAAGGGATCACAGAACGCTTCATGAAGAAGACAGTACTTAAGGGAAGACAGGAGAAGTTAGGGAGACTGCATGATATGGAAATGAGGACCTGCTTGGTTACCTGGACAAAGGGAAAGGCATCAGCCAGCACGAGAAGCCAAGAGCCTGGCTGGAGGATGGAGCTGCAAAGGGAACCAGAAACATCTCCTGGACACCTCTGCATACTGGACACTGTGCATTCACTTCACATTCAGGGCCTCACTTTATTACCTCGTTTAAGGATGCTGTGGTATGGAACGTAGGAGCACTGTTTCGAGCTAAGGAAATTGAAGTTCAGAGACAGTAGCTTTCTCAAGTCTATCCAGTTAACAACTGATGGAAATGTATTTTTTTTTTTTCAAGGAAGATTAGCCCTGAGCTAACTGCTGCCAATCCTCCTCTTTTCACTGAAGAAGACAGGCCCTGAGCTAACATCCGTGCCCATCTTCCTCTACTTTATAAGTGGGACGCCTACCACAGCATGGCATGCCAAGCCGTGCCATGTCCGCACCCGGGATCCGAACCAGCGAACCCCGGGCCGCCTAAGTGAAGCATGTGCACTTAACTGCTGCGCCACCGGGCCGGTCCCTGGAACTGTATTTTTAACATTCATCTTTCTACACACGTTCTTTCTACAATACAGTTCCGGGGCTTGGGAGTAGGAATTAAGTGTACCCTGGGTAGAAGTGGGCCTCCCTGAACTGCCCCGTGGTCATCTTATGCCCAGCCTGACACCCACCTCAGCTTATCACCACAGCAACCTGTGACACACACACACACACACACACGCAGGCACGCTAACTCCAAAAGCACTGTCCAAAAATGCTGCACATCAAGCAACCCTAAAAATCCCCATGAAAAATCATTCAAATATGTCTCGCAGGGGCAAGAACAGCAAAGGGTCTAGGAGAGCAGGTTAAGGAGCCAGGCTTCCTAGCTCTACCCCTTACTAGCTGTGTGACCTTAGACAGGTTCCTCAACCTCTCTGTGTCTCAGTTTGCTCATCTATAAAATGGGAATCAAAACAGTACTTAACTTATAAAGTTGCTGAGGAGATTCAATTATTTAAGGCACGTGACCCCTGTGAACTTTATCTGGCACACAGTAAACACTCAAGGCAATGCCTGGTCCACTTGAGACTAGCAGGTGGCCATGATGCAATCCTAGGCCCACTGTCTCCGAAGCCTGTGCCTCCGCGTGGGCCTGATGATAAGTCTATTGAGAACTCAGGGAAGACACGTGTGGCTGACGTGAAGAGGAGGAAGATGGCTTCGGAGCGGGCCAGAAGCTCTGAGGGATGAGGAGAACCGAGACAGGCAGACAGAGGGCAAAGGAGCGCTTCAGATGCGGGGCCAGAAGAGCACACAGCAGACGGCACACAGATACCTGTGGAAGAGCGCAGGATCTCCTGGGCTAAAGAATAAGGCACTTCAGGGAATAAAGGGAAATAACAGAAGATAGGGAAGTTGAGATCTTGACAGTCAGGCGGAGGAGTCTGAACTTCCTGCAGTGGAGGCAGGAAACAGGCAGAGTCTTCTGGGTGGATGCGGGAAGGGATCCTGGGGTGTTAGGAAGAGGATTCGGCTGTGTGGAAAGGAAACAGGGACTACTGACCCCAGGCAGTAAGGAAGGGCTGGAAGGAGAACACCGCCAGACTTGCAGTGTGCACAAAGAATACGGGGAGCTCTGAAAGATGCTTCTGAAACGGCAGGGCTTGCTGCCCAGGCGGAAAGAAGGAGAGAAAGTGAGGGAAGACTCAAATATGATGCCAATATTAGGTTGGTGAAGTGACGGGGCCCAGTCAGAAACACACACTAAAATTACAGGAAAGTATAAAATGTACAAAAGGATGCTGATAAAATATTTACTCCAACCGTTTGAACTATTCTCTGAAGTTGTTTCCTTAATTCTTTACTGAACCTTAGCTTTTTATCAATGAGTGATGAAAACGAGGGAGGCACATTAATAATTGAAGAGGCCAGCTTCCTGCCATGCAGTTTGAATCAGTGCCTTCTCAGTGATCTCACGCAGTAGTCACATTTTTGGAACATACTGGGAATTTGTCTATTATTTATCACTAAAGGGTTTCACAGCAGCAATCTAGTATGAAATGGACTGTGGGGTCTTCAAGCTGAAATGCTTGCTTCATTTGCTGTCTGCTGTTATGCCAGAGTTGGTTACCAGAATGCACGCAGCTTCTACAGTATCACGATTTCGGTTTTGGGAATCTGATTTTGATGAACAGAGTGTATCAGAAATATACGCAATTTTTAAACTTATTCATCATATAGACGAAATAGTGCTGAGTAATTATCAAATCAATAGATGAATGATGGATGGTAGACGAATTTTTTTAATTGAAGACAAAACAATCTTCATAAGAATGGATTATTTAGGAGCAATATCTATAAGAGAAATAACTTTTTAGAAAGCAGTAACTTCTTAAGAACTACCTAAGTGTTTTTTGCACTGTTATAAAAAGTCAGATTGTCATGAGAAGTTTATATTCGGTCAACAAACATTTGACAGCATTTATTGGTTTTGCCAGGCATTAGAGATAAGGAATGCCCCTTCCTTCAGGGCTTTTCCTCCACTGGGGGAGGCAGACAAATAAGAAAATAAATAAAATACAAACTAATGCATGAATAATACAACATTAGATAAAGTATACAAACAGTTCAGAAGAGAAAGAAAGTAGCTTTCTCCTACTATTGTTCTAAGAGATAAAAAGGAATGGATCATAAACAATCAGCTACTGCAAAATCCATTTTGGGGAATTTGAAAAGAATCACAAGTATGTTTTGTTTTGTTTTCTAATCTTGCAAGAGACAGATATTCATGAAAATAGAAGGAAGGCATGGGAAAAGGAGCAACCAGCAAGCAGCCTCTGAAATATATTTCCTAATAATTACATTAAAGATTAAGAAAGTCATATCTCTCTCCGACAATCAAAATTACTTTCTAATGGGTTGTTTTCATTCTTCTATTCATCCTGATGAAACCAAAGCACACATTAAATACAAGAGGATTTATTTCCCAGAGTTCTGCCATGGTGAAAGCAACCTAATCAAAAATGAAACGGGGACTGAGCTCCTGGAATAAATCAGAAGGAAGAATGAAAGAAGCTGGCAGATATTTTGGAGGCCTGTTAAAAAATAAATTAGACTTTCAATATAAAACTTGACTTAAATAAATGGTATACTTAAGAACCTACTTCAGAACATTTCCTTAAAGTCAATTTGAATATCAATCAAAAATAGTGCATTTCAATATATTTTGTTATATTTCCAAAATGCAAGAGGTATAGTGATGAGCATAAGCACAGATAAAATGTCTAGAAAAAGGGAACAAAATACTAAAAAATCTATGAGTCTGCTAATATCTGCTGTTCAGATTTGAAACCTAAACAAAAACTTCAGCGAAATACTTTAAATAGTGCCCCTTAAAATAATCAAAAGATGGTTAGGGTACTTTTGATATTTTGAGAAAAAGCAAAAGAAAACTGGGTAGCAGACATAGCCCTCTAAAGATCTGCAATTTGTCAACTACTTTACTCCCTTGATAAACAGCCTTTAAACAGAGATAAATCCAATAACAGGGAAAAAAATCATCATGAAAGACAACTGTTCATATGACATGTGACGCTTAAATCAGCAGAGGTGGGGAGAGTGGAGTGGGGTGGGATCCTGTCCTCCCTTACATTTGCAAAGCAAGGAAGGAGGAGGTGTTGACCCTGCTCACACTCATGGGAGGCAGTAAGCCTTCCAGGTAAAGTTACCAGGCTCAGCTCAACGCAGCATGATCAGACCACACATGGAAACAGAGATTCTGTTCCAGGCACCCCATTTTAAACAGATAGAGATGGTAAAGGAACTCAAAACCTGCTGTCTGAAGAACAGAGGAATGAAATGTAAATGGGACTTGTTCCATGAAAGCCCAAGGAACAGGACAAGGACAGTGGATGGAGTTGTGTATACATATTCTGTCAGTCAGATGTGTCTAAAGACATGTGAGAGAGCTTTAGGAGTGATGAGTTTCCCATCGTGGAAGGCGTTCGAGTACAGAGAGACAATATAGGGATGGGGCAGAAGGTACCCAAAGTCTGAGCAGAAAGGTTAAATAGATCACATTCCAGGACCATTTTCACCCTGAGAGCCTATGATTATAAGAAGTGGAAGCCATAGTCACTGACTTTGGGGGACATTCAGTGACAAATAAAAGATGTATTCGAAAAAGTGGTAAGAATACTAGATCCACCAGGGTCCAGGCAGAAAGTAAATGACACCTCAAGTTAGGTAACGTGAGGCGAGTTTAAAGAGACCGTTTCCACAAGTGTGGGCAACCTAAGGGGGTGACACAATGTCCCAGAGGCACACTTCACGTCCCCAAGGCCTAAAGGGATGAGAGGAGGGAGAAGTCACCAGAGATAGGAGAGAGAGCACAGTAGGGAGCACACCACCTGACAGGAGAGACGACTTTGAGTCCTACAGGATCATCCTCAGGACTGTGGAGGGAGCAGGGCCTGGGCGAACCTGCAGGACGGAGGGGTGGGGAGATGACCCAGAGAGCCACATGGACGATATCCAGCACAAATGCTAGCAAAGCCACATGAAACAGAGGGCAAACAAGGAAGGGCCTAGTCTGGGAGAGAGGTCGGAATATATTCTCTCTCAGGTCCCTTCCAAAGGATGCGATATGCATTCTTCTAGGTGGAGATTCACAGGCCTATTGTTTCTATCATTCTATCACACTGGCTCTTTTTCATTCTTCAGCCATCCCCTGGATTTGCTCTCGGAACTAAGTACTCAGCTGCACTCTTTGCTCTACCCAAAACAGTAGTACCATAGAATACACATGATAGGACCTGAAAATCTGAATATAGAAGCAACCAGCCTACCTGAGGGAATTTTCCATTGGATATCCTTGCTACTCATGCCTTTATTCAACAGATGTACTTAATTACCTTCTACCTGCCGGGCACAAGGCCAGACACGGGGATACATCAGTCAACAAGGTAAGTGCACCTCTGCCTGCATGGAGCCTTCAGCTGACTATCAGTCGTTCCCATCGTACAGCCCACATTCCGTAAAGGACTCTCAGGCGTGCTGTAGATCAGAGGTGGGCAAACTATGGCCCACAGGCCGAATCTCCAGGGCCTGCTTCTATAAAACATGGTTTATGGAAAGAGCCATGCCCATTTGCTTCTGTATCGTCGATCACTGCTTTTGTGTCGCAACTTCAGAGCTGAGTAGTTGCAACAGAAAAAATATGGTTTTCAAAGCCTGAAATAGTTACTCTCTGGCCCTGTAGAGAAAAAGTTTGCCAATACTTGCTCTAAATAAAACCTAATGCTTTAAGGACATATATCGAAAGACATTACTGTCACTCATAAAACATCCCTGGGCGCCCTAGTTACAAACCAGGTCACAGGAGGGGTTGGCTTCCTGCAGCATTGTATTTCTACTGTTAAAAGTTTTGTTTTTGTTTTTTAATTCTTTCATTGCAAAGGCAGATAACAAGCAGGTATCATGTGGCTAATGTCTATTAACAGCTAACTTTCTTCAGATGACCTTCACATTGTCTCATATCATACCTAGTCTTTTTTTTTTTTTTTTTGAGGAAGATTAGCCCTGAGCTAACTGCTGCCAATCTTCCTCTTTTTGCTGAGGAAGACTGGCCCTGAGCTAACATCCATGCCCATCTTCCTCTACGTTACATGCGGGACGCCCACCACAGCATGGCGTGCCAAGGGGTGCCATGTCCGCACCCGGGATCTGAACTGGTGAACCCCGGGCTGCCGAAGCAGAATGTGCACACTTAACCACTGAGCCACCGGGCCTGCGCTCATATCTAGTCTTTTGATTGATCAGAGTTCTTCCACATCATTGAAGGCCCATTTTTACAAAAGATCCTTCTCTATGAATCACATCAAACAAATTTTGACAAGGGTGACTTTAGATTATCTTTTAAATTGAATGTAAAAGCACTTAGCCAACGCTCAGGCAATATATAAATGCAAAATCACAGCAAGAATAGTACCTTTGCCTCTCTGCACACAGAAACATGAGTGGATGCTTATTCCCCATCACTTGAGTGGACAGCATTAAAATTTAAAATGAAAGAAAAAAACTAGCTTTCATTAGCTGTTATTAAAAATTCCTAATAAGAAATGACAGGATCTGAGGTGGCTGTAGTTCCTCCAAAGGATGTTAAGAGGCTGAGTGGTGGCTGCGGCTGACCATCGATTTGCCATTCCCAAATCTCTTTTCCTTCCCTAGTGAGAATCAATCTAGCATGAATAAAATTAAATGGCCACTTAGCTCATCTTTAGTCATTATAATGCAGCAATAACTAGCTTGAGAAAGATCCTCGCAAAGCCTTGGTTCTTGAAAGTTTTCCCACCCCACTAACCCACTGATAAAATACATATAAAGCACGGAAGAGAGGGGAGACTGAGCCCAAAAGTGAAAGACAACCAGAAGTAAGATGATAACAGAGCGGCAGCAAGGGAAAGGGATGGCTAACTTGGTGACAAGGGAGACATCTTTTAGGTACCAGTTTAAACATTCTATCCTTGAAAATGCCTTCCTTGAAACCATTTGACCATGTTAGTTCCCCTAATACATGTGCTCTTGACATTCCATACTCGTTTCCCATCAGTTATCACAATTGCAACTGGATAATTCCTTATTTAATTAGTTGTTTTATGTCTACGTCCCTCAGTGGCAAGTGAGCTCCACTGAGCTCACTACCTGTCTGTTGAGAGCAGAAATCCCCACGGCTCACACAAGAGGAGCACTGAAAAAATGTTAACTAACTGACTTAGTGAACGAATGGATAGACAAGCAAGTCGGATCCTAGGCACTCTGCTAGCAAATAAGAAAGCTCTGGTTATTCTGTGATATGCTCCTCAAAACGAAGGGCTGACCGACATCTTCCTGTCCTTATACACCATGAGCAATGTTCAAGAATATGCACTAATTCCTACCAACCCCTTGTATCTTCTCCACCAACCATCTCCCCTCCACTCTTTCAACGTCTCCTTCTGTACTGACTTCTGTCTCTCAATATATATTCATGCTCAGGTTGCTCCCAGGTATAAAAAAGAAAAGAAAGGGAAAAAAAACAAACCTCTCCAATCACCCCCACCCGACCTAGCTGTTCTTACCAAGTTTGAAATAACATCATAATTGCCAAAACTTACGGCTGCTTGCAAATTCCCATTCTGCTTCTCTGCAGCATCTGACGCTAATAACCACTCCTCTACTCTGAAAACTCTTTCCTCTCTGACTTTGGTGGCACTGCTCGACCCCGGATGATCTTTCTATACCATGCCCTGTCAATTCCATAACCTGATATATCTCAAAATGTGTCTATTTTTTCCTCAAACCATTAATACCTCTTGCTTTTATGATTGCATCAGCCTTCTGACTGATCTCTCAGCTGTCTCCAATCCATTCTTCCCACTGCAGCCGTATGTTTACCTCAACAATGCTCCAAAGTGACCAGAGTAATTTAGCTGGCTCAATTAAATTGTGACTCTGGCCTTCAGCTTCAAGTGTCTTTGTACAGCAGAGTTTTACGTACATTTGACATACACACGCCCCACAGAAGAGCTAAAAGATTCTCTCTGATCTTCATCACAATATCCACTGGATTCCTAACATCTTTATATATGCTAAAACATAATTAAGGTAACATTTTCTAAGCTTTAACAAGGCCCCCAAAATACTGGCTTTGGAAAGCTGGTTCCAAATACTGGTATTCCCACCGACATTCGTGAAAAACGAATGGAACTTGTACTCAGAGTCATGAATTTGTCCTCCTGACTTGCATTTCCAAATTTCGCCTCTGAATTTTGTCATCTGTACTCTATTTCCCTGCTCTGAAAGTCATCCAGATTATCCATGTTCCAAATTATACATCCTTTTTACCGCACTTGATCTAAAACCCTTCCAAAGCAGTAAGTCTTCCCAAATAAAAACAAGTGGAGTAGTGGACAGCAACACACAAATCTCTGCCAAGCAACTGAGTCTCACTGCAACCACCTAATACACTGTAAATCTCTCGATTTTAAATAGAAAAAAGGCAACACAAACAAGCCCAAGAAAGTGATCCATGTGTAATTAATTTAACATAAATTTTGCTACTGAAAAATATACCCTGCTCAAGAAAAGTCCATGTTATTATGCTTTTTCTTCATTATGAGCATTTTATGAATATTAAACAGTAACTTGCTTATAATCTATGGATCCTGATGGAATTCAGGGCCAAAAAGTCCTTCTACAATTCCAGACTAGGAAGCTACCGGAAGCCTTTCATAATTCAGTCCAAGCTACTTCTCCAGTCTTACTTCTTGCCACTTTAGACACTGTGGACATACTCAAATATTGTTTACTCCTTGCATGGCTAGCCTCCTGCCTTGACTCACACTAACCCCTTCATCTGTAATGTATTCCCCACTTATGGCCCCATTCACAAACATCTGCTGCTTGTCCCTCCTCAAAGTGCCACCTTCTCCAGGAAGCTTCTCTGTCCCACAGCACTTGATCTAATCTTTCTAATGCAATTTCACCCTTTCCCCTCAATGCTTCCTACGTATCAATCTATCCATCTGCAGCACAAGCCTGTGAGGTCCTTGAGGGAGGAGACCAAGTGTGTCCCTTCCTTAACGCCTACGACACTGTACACACTTCCTCCAGTACCGGGGGTGCTCGGGGAACGGATCCGCCAAGCTCACCCATGCCCTCAAAACACAGGCCTCCCCTTCTCCGGGAAGCCTCGGGGACCACTCTGGTGGTCAAGCCAGGTTTGAACATGCTCAGAGCCATGGAACATACCAGAGAAACCCACAAACTTGTGGGCTGACGCTTCAGACACTGCAGAAGCTCGAGTGCAGATGCGATCGACTTAAGCAGCTAAGGAGAAGCGCCGCCCTGTGCGGAGCTCCACGCGGCGCCGGGAATGGCGCGAAGGGTGGCGCGAGCCCAGGAGCGCACGAGGCGACGCGTTGCTCCCGGCGGGCCCAGGCCGCGCGGCCGCGAGGCGCTCCCCCTGCCGTCAGGGCTGCTGTGGAGGAGCGCGGGCGCCCTCCCCCGGGAGGCGGCGCAGGCGGGCCGCGAGCTCCGCGCCGCGGGGGACACGCCGCCAGCCCCGGCCTTCCCCGCGAGCGGGGCCGGGACCACAAGCCCCAGAAGGCCCCGCGGCGCCTTGGGAGGAGCCGGCCGCGGCGGGGAGAGGGCGCCCGGCTCGGGGCCCCGCGGAGGGAGGAGGGCGCCCCCTCGGTTGCTGGCTGGAACGTGCCATCGAGGCCCTGAAGGAAAAAGAGTCCTGGACATTGAGTCCTTGTGGAAAGAGATGCGTTGATTCTCACGGGGAGGGGAACTTCAAGAACTGAGGGAAAGATGAGTTCTAAAACAAGTTTTCTTTTTCCAAACGTGAAGGTGAATTTTTATTTCTTGCAAGAAATTGTGATTATTGTAGAGAGATTTTGCGCACTTTTTACGTTTCACTTGTATTGTTAATCTATATTCTTAATCATGTTTTGCCTTACATCCTTCTACAATTCTTTCATGTATCAGAATCCCAGCTCGATTCCAAGCACCCTGAGGACAGATGCTCTGTAGTCTTCTTTTTATTACACACAGTGCTTGGCTGCTGTTGAGAAGTCTCAGCACACAGCGGTGGAATAAAATATCAAGCATTTCTACATGCAGGTCTGTGTGGCTTATCTTAGTAAATGGATGAACTTTCTGTTGAAGAGTTGTCAGCATGACTCCGTTCTGTACCCTGGACTCCATCTTGTTAACAATGTGAAACTGTACTGACCTTGCTCACTTACCCGAAGGGCGTTTTTTGCTGAGAAAGGACTTTCTGAAGTACTATGCAAAAATATACTTTTTCTGGTAGCAACAAGATGTCCTTGAGTAAGCCATTGAACTATAACCTAAGTTTACCCTCCCTAACAAACAACTGAGGTGATTGTTCTGGGCTCTCCTTTTTGCTAATAAAAACTCCTGACTTTTACTCCTCAGGCGGACACTTTTCTGGCTGCTGTGGGAATCTGTGTTCCCCCAGTTGCAATTCTAAGACCCCAAATAAATACTGTCCTCTTGTTTTGCAAATGACTCTTTTTTCTAAATTTACACTTCTTTATTAAGACATCCTTTTGCATGTAATCAGTTATTGTAAATTTCTTTAAAATGTTAAGCAGCATTGGTCTAACCACCAGACCATTAAAGAGAGTCACTGATTTTGTCTATTGTAATTTGTTTAACATATCACTTTTCACTAATCCGGCAGCGGTAAATTTCAGGCAAACAAAGACAATTATCTTGAACTTCAAATTAATGAACACTAAATTGTTCCCTGTGCAGTCTCCGACTTCCAGTGGTTCAATTTACGATTTTTCAACTTTATGATGGTGAGAAAGCGATATGCAGTCAGTAAAAACCATACTTTGAATTCTGATCTTTGCCTGGGTTAGTGATATGCAGCACGATGATCCTCTGTCCGGGATGCTGGGCAGTGGCAGTGAGTCAGCCACGCGGTCACGAGGGTAAACAACTGAAATGCTTAACACCCATTCTGTACCCAAATAACCATTCTGTTTTTCACTTTCAGTATAGTATTCAATAAATTACATGAAATATTCGACACTTTATTATAACACAGGCTTAGTGTTAGATGATTTTGCCCAACTGTAGGTTAATGTAAATGTTCTAAGCACGTTTAAGGTAGGCTATGCTAAGCTAGGACGTTCAGTAGGTTAGGTGTATTAAACACATTTTCGACTTATATTTTCAACTTATGATGGGTTTATCAGGATATAACCCCATGGTAAGTCCAGGAAGATCTGGATTTGCTGTTCTCATTTGAGAAATGTAAAATCCAATCATAGATAATCAAGAGCCAAATCGGGGAAAAGTTGTGAAGTTGCCTTGTGTTGCTGCGCATGTGAAATCCATTTCAGTTCCACTCATTCATTCTTTTTGCAAATTGAATTGAATTCCTGTTATGTGCCAGGCACTGAGGCATGATTTTATTGCCCTATACAAGTGCACAGTCTGGTAATTAAAACAAATGGGTTAACAAACTATCAAAATACAGCACAATCACTGAAATCCTACGGCAAAACTACAGTCAGTTTTAACAAAATCTTATCCTTTCTCATCAAGACTTAGGTAGATAACTATTAACCTAAGTAACATTTACAATTTTCTTTGAGCTTCTGAAGATGGAGTGGTTATGGATTTTACAAAAGAGTATAATGGAAAATAACTGTCATGAAAATTGTACAGATTTTCATGCTAGTTTTTGTCTTACTCATCTCTAGTACGCATGCATAATAAGTAATCAGTACATATATACTGAAAAAAGAAATGAACAGATTCTCAGTATCTTGAAACATTTAATTTGTGCCTTTTAGAAACTACTTTTCTAAAAATGTCATGATCCAGCTGTGTGGGCCATGGCTCAAACAGCTTTTCTTTTCTTTTTTTTTTTTTGAGGAAGATTAGCCCTGAGCTAACCACTGCCAATCCTCCTCTTTTTTCTGAGGAAGACTGGCCTTGAGCTAAAATCCATGCCCATCTTCCTCCACTTTATATGTGGGACGCCTGCCACAGCGTGACTTGCCAAGTGGTGCCATGTCCGCACCCGGGATCCGGACCAGCACACCCCCAGCCGCGAAGTGGAACGTGCACACTTAACCACTGAGCCACCGGGCCAGCCCCTCAAACAGCTTTTCTAAAGGAGTTTATAAAGAGAAGAGGAAGGTGAAAATGTGCAAGGATGCACCTAGGGCCTTTTAGCAATTCCTGTTGTTCACTGTATTCAAATACAGAATATTTGAAGGGGGCTTGAGTAGATAAACAGAACAGAACATCTTAGAAAGTCATACGTCTCTCATGTAACAGTTTCAAGAGAGCAAATTCATTGAATCCCAATCTGTATATCACATAGGAAATTATTGATGGTAACTATGTACAAATTTTCAGGGTCCAAATAAAACACAAAGAAAACTAGTTTACCTCTGTGCAAAATATAAAACCTTAGATGGAGAATACTAAGTTAATATTAGCCAGTTTAATATAAACCTAAAATAAGTAAAGTGGATAAAATGAGTGCCAAAAATGCAATCAAGGAACAATATTAATTGTAAACTGGGTACTTTCACCATAAAGAGCAGAATATCTCATAAAATGTCAAATAAGTATGTAACTATTTTTTAAAAGCCTATTGTTAAAAATGTTATTTGTAAAAAAAAATTGCATTATCTTATAAAATTATGGAAATAGTAGTAAGCTGTTCTATCAAGAAACAGAAACTTCAGTGATTCCTGGACCAACACCTATTACACAGAGAAAGTTATTAGCTCTCTGTTCAATTCAGCAGTTCAAGAAATATTTATTAAGTACCAAGTATAAATAAATTGTTCTCAATGATCTTACCGTCTAGTAAGGGAGCCAAATTTTACCATCAAGATAATTATAACAAGCAACTTTTGAACATATCCACTATGCCAGGTAATCCTGGACTACCTGATTTAATTAATTTCCATGAAATTCTTCTGGGCAAAGTTCTGTGGGGTTTTTTGTTTATTTGGCTTTTTATTGAGGTAACATTGGTTTGTATCATTATGTAAATATCAGGTGTAAATCCTTATATTTATACTTCGGTATAGACCTCATCATGTTTACCCCCAAAAGTCCAATTGCCTGGATAAAGAAGATGCAGTAAGTATATACAATGAAATACTACACAGCCATAAAAAAGATGAAATCTTGCCAAGGACTGTTTTCAATCCTTATTTTACAAGAAAACTAAAATTTAGATTGGTTAACTCATCCAAGGACATTAAGCTCAGAGATGTTGGAGCTAGGACGCCCGCCCAACTCTGTCTTACTCCAAAATGCATAAACTTAATCCCCTCACTCTAGCACATCCAGGAAGTCAGCTAGGTCTTTAGCTCCTGCCCTTTAATGCTAGTCGTAGGAGCTCCCCGTTCAGAGTGTTCTACCCACTAGTGTCTTAACATTCTCTGGGGTATCTGAGGCAGCTAGCTCCACAATGCTTCTATGTCTTTTGATTAACTGTTCGTCAGACTTCTTGGATCCAGGACTCTTGGTTAGACTTCTATCTGATAACTTTCACACCTGCTTTAATTTCATATTGACATTTGTCATCACTGACTATTCTATTACCTATATTTTCTTCAAATTAGTCTAATAGCCTAACATAATTTGTGGCAGATTATGATCTCATGATCATTAGAATTAACATTATTCCAGAGAATCCTACATATCATTATCTTCAATAATTCAGTTGCCGTTAACACAAAATTAGTAATTTATACTGTCATTTATATGATTATTAGTGTAGTCCAGATGGCATCTTGGAACTTGGCATCCAAATCTTTGTCAGTATGCTTTAAGAGTAAAATCTGGGCCGGCCTGGTGGCTGAGTGGTTACGTTCCACACTCCGCTTTAGCGGCCCAGGGTTTCACCCATTCGGATCCTGGGTGCGGACACGGCACTGCTCATCAGGCCACATTGAGGCGGCATCCCACATGCCACAACTAGAAGGATCCACAACTAAAATATACAACTACATGCTGGGGGAATTGATGGAAAAAAAGCAGAAAAAAAAAATATTGGCAACAGTTGGTAGCTCAGGTGCCAATCTTTAAAAAAAAAAAAACGTAAAATCTGTAAAAGTTTTGAAGTGTTTCAGACCATTAAACTAGACTAATTGCGTGGGGGAAAAAATAAGAAGTATGTGTTTTTAAAGCACTTGAATCTTAAAGTTCAGAATTGTAGAAAAGTGGAAAGATTGAGAATATGGCTGAGGAGAGGAAGCTTTTAAAACCATGAATTATATGTCTCTTTAATACAACCAAAATCACACACTGTAAAAATAATTATTCCCCAAAGTAAAGTATGTTACTTTACCCAAATATTTGTATTCGAGAAGAATTTTTAAAAGTATTTTATGGTAAATTTATATTTTGAATTTACAGAGAATATTAAGCTTTTAGAAGAAACATACCAAAGAAAAAATCTATTTATAAAGTGAATAATTCTTTTTCATGTGAATATTGCTTCCTAATTTATGTGCTTGTAAACTCAGTTTTTAGCATGTTTTGTTTTCTCAGAGCAGCACATTAATGAATTATTGTGCTTTTTGGATGAAAAGTTTCAGTTTTACCACTTGAATTGATGAAAAGATATACAAAACAAATTAGACTAAGCCACTAAAATTATAAACAGCACAGAAGGCATTTTAGGTCTGTTAGGAAGGAAAGATGCTCTGTTAAAATATCAGGTAAAACAAAGCTTGGGCTAGGCTTGGAAATCACTTATGCACGTTAACAATTTGAAAAAGGTGCTTTAGAGGCACATGTAAGGAAGCCTTCTGTGGAGAGGAGAGCGAGCTTGCAGAAGTGCGGCTGCTCAGTTACTGCTGGATTCATTGTGACTTTCTGAAAGACTAGACAACAAAGGCTACCAAAGAAAGGAAAGGTGAAATAGACGCAATGAAAAAGATGTACTTCTAAAGCATTAATTTTAAATGAAAGAAATAGAGGAATTAGGCAGAAATGTCAAGAAATATTTAAAGTTGAATGCTGGTGAAGTCAACCATTAAAAATGCAAAACTGGCAGCCGGCCTGGTGGCATGGCGGTTAAGTTCACACCCTCACTTCAGCAGCCCAGAGTTCGCAGGTTTGGCTCACAGGCATGGACCTAGCCCCGATTGTCAAGCCGCACTGTGGTGGCATCCCACATATAAAATACAGGAAGGTTGGCACAGATGTTAGCTCAGGGGTAATCTTCCTCAAGCAAAAGAAGAGAAAGATTGGCAAAGGATGTTAGCTTAGGTCAAGTCTTCCTCAGCAAAAAAACAAAAAAAAAAAGAAAAAAGAAAAGTTGATTTAATAGTTGATTAATAGTGGGAAAATTTTACAGTGAGTATATTTTACACTTCTTTGATAACAGAAGTATTAATCTGTGTAAAAAGTTAGGATAAAATATTATTTTAAGGAAAAGAACATTACGATTATTTGCAAAAAAGCATATTCAGAGAAGAAAAAAAGCAGAGTTGTGGCAAATCTACTAGTGTGAGTGTGGATCTGACTATGTAGACAATACTCTATATGGCTCATTAAGATACGTAAACTGTCTGAAGAAGTCAGAAAGACAGGTATTAAAAATAATGAGCAATAGAGAAAAGCCCATCTCTTATATTCTTTTATCTAGCAACACATCTATTTTATCCTCAGTTGAGAGGAATTTGTCCTTTTTTTACATCGATAGGAGGTGTACAATGTAGTGACTCTGAGCATGGTTCTGAACTGAGACTGCCTGCTTTCCGCTCCTAGTTTTGCCTCTTAGTAGCAAGTGACCCAGGGTAAACTGCTTGACTTTTCAGATTTCCATTTTCTAGTTTATAAAATGGAGATGATAATAACCACATTCATATTAAATGATGTAATTCATACATAGCACCTCAGTGTCCAGCACACACTATTTTAAATCAATATTAGCTATCTTTATTATTATTACCTGAATTCCTATCTCCCTTGCATAGTGATTTTTTTAGCAATGCCACATATAAAAGTAAACAGATTATTGTAGTTCGTTCACTGTTCTCTCTGCCCATCAGCAAATGAGTATGGACAACTACTATCCATAAGAAATATGGTTCCTTTTACCCTCAGTTCCTTTTACTCTCAATAACAAGAATTCATAGGTAAATTTGAATCTCCCAAAGAAATACAACCTTCAGTTTCCCCAACTCTTCAACCCCTTTCCTATGCATTGTGCCCCATAAGTCACATAGAAAGCTTTGTCTCTGAGCACATCTTTTCCAAATAAGGTTTATTACAGAAAGGTGCAGAAGAGATTGAAAAGATAGCATAACCACGGAAAATAACTTCTTACTTTATTGTATCCTCAAAATATAATTTAAAGAGTTGTGTTAAGATAATCTAAAATCAATTTTTATACAGAGAAAAGTTTGAATAACCAAAAGTATCATTTTTTTTTAAATATGGCATACAGACCAGGAGAAGAGAAAGAAAAGAATCCACAGTAATGATGTGATAAAGAAAACTTTTATACATTATTTGCTGCTTCGTATTCTGTTCGTTAGGCATTTTTTGGGTACAAACCTCAAACAAGGCTGTTGAAGCTGCAGATCAGAAATGTGAAGACAATAGCACGTAACATCTGTTTTCTGTTGATGCCTCACTAAGGACTTTGCGTGCTTCCTCTCATGTAAACCTCACAACTCCATGAGATAAGTACTCTTATTTCATTTTCCCTCAATCAGCAAATCATAGAAGTTAAGTAACATTCCCAAAGTCACCCAAGCATTTTAAGTACCAAACCAAGGCTCCAACCTGTTTCTGACACCCCTTTGCCCTGAGAACAGTCGTCCCCCCTTATCTGCAGGGCAATACTTTCTAAGACCCCCAGAGGATGCCTGAAACCACAGACAGTGACGAACCCTGTATTTACTAGGTTTTTTCCTATACACACATACCTATGATAAAGTTTAATTTACAAATTATGCACAGAAAGATATCAACTAATAGTAAAATAGAACAATTATAACAATATACTGTAATAAATTGCCAGCATCACTACTCTTGCACTTTAGGACATTAAGTAAAATAAGGGGTATTTGAACACAAGCCCTGCAATACCATGACAGTGGATCTGACAACCAAGGGGCAGGTGGTGTACCCAGCATGGATATGCTGGACAAAGGGATGCTTCACATCTGGGCAGGACAGAGCAAGAGGGTGTGAGCTTTCATCATACTACTTAGAACAGTGCACAATTTAAAACTTATGAATTGTTTATTTCTGGAATTTTCCATTTAATATTTTCGGACCACAGGTAACTAAAACTGCAAAAAGTGAAACCGCGGATAAGGGGGAACTACTGTAATCACCTTCTCGATTCAAGTTTATTTCTTCCAACTGAAACAAATGCCCCTTCATCTCCCTCCCCGGCCACACACACTGAAATTAGGTGACTTTTGTCTGGGTCAGAAAACCTAATTCAGGCTGGACTACCTGATGATCCACCTTCAGAACAAAGTCAAATGCATTTGTACCTCATAACAAACTATGAGACTAACTATACCCTGAACCCATATCCCTGTGTATTCTACAAGTTAGCCAGCATTCATTTACATACCCTCTTCCCAATGGTTCTATGTAGAGAGTTATTCATTTGATTTTAGTGGTCTTGCCTTATTACAGTGGAAGGAATTTGCATCAGTGGCAACAGACATTTTCTAATTCATTTACATTATACAAATGTTGCTCCTATTGCTAACTGGGAGCCAGAAACATGCAGGTTCTACTTTCACTCTTAAAGGGGCTGTCATATCCTGCAAAAGACATTGGGTTTAGAGGCAGAGCACCTAAGATTTAATCTGTTTTCTGCCATTTATTACACTGTGACTCTGGGAAAATGACTTTACCTCTCTCTAAAATAAAGGATTTGGGCAAGGTGACCTCAGAAATTCCTCTCTGCCCTGAAATTCTAAGTGGGCCCTAGATCATATCACTAATTTTCATTTTGCTTCCAATCTCTGAAATTGTCTCTTTATTCTTCTGCGTAACTGCTACATTTCCCATTATTTTTCTATGAAAAAGAAAAAGTATTTCCACATTCCCTATTTTAAAAAATGTCACGTGGGGGCCAGCCCTGTGGCTGAGTGGTTAGAGTTCCACGTGTTCCACTTTGGCAGCCTGGGTTCAGTAGGTTCAGATCATGGGCACAGACCTACTCCACTTATCAGCCCTGCTATGATGGTGTCCCACATGCAAAGTGGAGGAAGGCTGGCACAGATGTTGTGTGCTCAAGGCTAATCTTTCTCAAGCAAACCAAAAAAATGAGGAGTATTGGTAATGGCTGTTAGCTCAAGGTGAATCTTCCTCACACACACAAAAAAGGTCACATATGACCATATCAAGAAAATATTGATAAATGTATAATGCTGACTGTGTGTGGAATTCAAGTGCATTCAATTTGTTACTAATTTTTAAGTGTTTTGGTAGGTCACTTACAAGAATCAGGCTGCCTTGGTGGTTCCTGGAATATATAACATGAAGATATTGTGCCATGCGGCCTTGGAGAGATTGAAAACGCTGTTTTCATCTCTTGGTGGTCCGTGTGGAATGCTGATTGGACAGCTATGTGGTGCGAACACTGGACAAACAACGAAGGAATTGCCGTTAAGGAGCTCGCAGACTCTGGGGAACAGAGACAGTTAACAAGCATCACTGGGTGGCGTGTGTCTTAATGGGGCTGACCCTGGATGCTATAGGAAACTCAGGGATGGACACCAGACTCAGTTCAGGGAAGGAAGTTAGGAGTGGCTTCTTAGAAGACGTAATGCCTAAGCTGAAATCTGATAAGAAAAGTAAAGTTATGCCAAAGGAAGGAAAACAGTGTTTTGGGGAGAAAGTGCCCAGTCCCAGATCTCAGGCCTCATGGGGTCTGGTGTACCTGGATGTATATTAAAGTATATCTCTTGGTAATTTTAAATTGTTATCTCTTTGACATAACAAGAAAAACACTTTCCGATTTATATCCCTAATATATGTTATTAAAATAAACTGAGCTATGCTGGTAGAT
The DNA here is from genome assembly GCF_037783145.1 of Equus przewalskii. NCBI lineage: Eukaryota > Metazoa > Chordata > Mammalia > Perissodactyla > Equidae > Equus > Equus przewalskii. The sequence goes on along the minus strand of NC_091839.1, from coordinate 31,637,631 downwards.
TATTAACAGCTGTCCCTTCATTTTCTTACCTACTACTTAACTCCCTGCTGAAAAAGTTACCTCCGATTATTTGTTGTGAAAAGGTCTTCGGGCCTTTGTATGCTCATTAGAAATGACAGTATTCTTATTTATTCTAATTCTTACCTGTCCTTTCAAGTTGTTCTCCTCAGGCTGAAAATCAGTAGCTTCTGTTCATGAACAATAATTTATTTTAAGCGTTAAAACTGAAGGGCTGATGCTGTATCTTGAGATAACTATAGCTCCTTGTCCTCAATGGTTTCACTATTTGATTATCTTTTAGAAATGCTCTCAGGAGGATTGCTTTTTATACCATCTAATGCCTCCTCCAGATAAACAATGTGTAAAATCCCAGCTGGAGGTGGGTGTTTGCCTTCATGGTAAACTCATCAGAAGCTTATTGTCTTCATCCTTTTCTTGCTCTTGCTTTTAAAGCCATCCTCAAGCAAATCCCTTCCTTTCGTTTGTTTCTTGGTTTGATAGCGCATGTTAATGGAACAGATGCAGCAACAGTGTGATAACATATTTGGAAGAGCTAAAACTTCATTTATAAATTGTCCATGTCCTAACACTTCCTAAAGTGGCTATGTCTCTGTGAATAATTAGAAGAAGCCTATGACATTTATCATGATCTCTTCCAGTTTTGAATGACGTTGTGGACCAGCCTTGGCTGTGATCCCTACGGTACAGCTTTTTACTTCAGCATCTCTATGGATTAGAGGAATAAAAACCAGGAAATGTTCATTGAAATATTTGTGCATGTGTCTTAGAACTAAGGAGTACGAATATTCTGAAAACTACTTTTAAAATCAAATCTGTGGAAATATTAATACTTTAATGTGTTGCTCCAAATAGGTATTCTGTCTTTTAAAACATTCACTTTCGTTTGAAATATTTTGAGAAAGCAAAATGTAATGATTCCTGATATAAAGTAAGAAAGTCACTCAGGTTTCTTATAGAAAATAAGGAGAAATAGCAGTGGAGGTTGAAGAAGCTGTGAAGAGAAAGCTGCGATATTAAGGACTACTTTATTCTTGTGTTGATTGTATTAAATCTAACTGTCTTTAGAAATGAGTAATAAGACAAATGCTTTATGAGTATGGTAAGGAAAGTTATGGAAACCCCTTTTTCACATTGATCCTGCTTTATGCTTGAGGCACACATATCTTCTATCCAATTAACTACTCATTCACCTAAATGAGTTATTTAAGAGTTTCAAAGGTACTGGAGTCTTATGCTAAATAGTTCAGCTCTGTGATTAAAAGTGCAAATTCTAGAGTCAAACAACTTCAACTCATATGCCAGCTTTGCCACTCACTGGCTCTGTCACCTTGGAAATTTACTTAACCATTCCCAATCTCAGTTTTTATATCTATTAAATGAAGATTATAATGGGGTTGTTGTGAAAATTAAATGAGAGTAATTCACTTGATGCACATAGTAAAGAATCTGGCACACAGAAAATGTCCAGTATGTTAACTATTATTAGCAGATAAATAAAACGGATTAATTTCCTTCCTATGCTCAAGACTTCCTACAGAATGACTGTGGCGTCTGTCCATCAGAGTCATCAGTATTGTGTGTCATGGAGAAGGTATGTGTGTTAGCAGAGAGAGTAGGAAGTATCATCCCTATTTTAGACCATCCATTATTCTGTATTCAACTTCTTTTCTGGGCAATACATTCAATTGTAATTTTTATTATGTCCACACTCAATTTATTTCAGAAATTTGGATTTGAAATATTATTTCTAAATTTAGAATAGAATAACAGAAGGAAACTTAGATACAAATGTTCTGTACTTCAAAAATTATTGCCAGAAGCATATTATAATGATGAACAGAAAAATTGTTATATTAAAAATTCATAACTCAATGTATTAAGGTTTTCTATCACCTAAGTAGCTAATTAATTTACTGAATCAATCTAAAAGTACAAAGATTGTTAAATATAAAATATAACTAAGTAACTAGTCGTTTTTTAAATATCAAAGTCAATAAGCTATAATTCTTTTGTTTTGAACTGTATTAATGCAAAATATAAACAAAGAAAACTGTTTCCATTAGAGTATAAAGAGAGAAGACAAAATAACTGTATGCATTATGGGAGTGCCTTGCACATTGTGGGTGGTTAGCAAATATTTGCTAAATTGAACTGAAATACACAAAATGAGGTTCAGATTAACTAGAGTAGATTGAAGAATTAAGTAAAGAATAAAGACAGTGTCCCATTTAAGAATGAAAAGCTGTTTAGGGAAGTTTTAAAACCAGATCCATATTAACCCCTGTGTGAGCAGGAGAGAAACAGCAGAGGACCAGACGATGAGGCTCAGGGAACTGGAAGAAAGCACGACCAGCAGGTGACAAAAACCACATACTCTTTATTCTCTCTGGCGGACAGACAGCAGGGGCGTGTGCAACAGCTCCCCTTGTGGCCGCTTTTATATGACTACTGGACAAAAGTGGCATATAGCCAGCAGACTATGTTTACATTACGCAGGTTACATAAGATGTTTAAATAGACAGGTTACCTAAGATGTTTGCATAGACAGTTTGGTGCACGTGCTGCCTGCAGCAGACATGCTGAGTCACATCTGCCCAGACGCTGCTCCAGTTTGATTGTCCATAGTACCTCCATTTCCCTTCACCCTGTCTTGTCATGAGCATTGAATTTCTAGTTAAATTTCTAATTTTGCAAAGAAAGCCAGCTGCATTCAGCATGCCTTATTTTGGCTTTTAAACAATTAGCTGTGCTACATTTAATCCTGTAATTTAACCTCTTAGGGTTTCCATAGTGCCTCATCTGTGAAGAGAGGATAACAATAATCTCTGGCGGTTTGGAAACCCCTCGAATTAGGAACACCTGAGGGAGCTTGTCAAAGGAGCATATCCCAGGGCCCATCTCTGGCCTCCTGAATCAAAATCTCAGAGGCTGGGCCTGGGAGGCTACATTTGAAGAAGCCCCTCCGTGTGATTCTTATGCATACTAACCTTTGAGAACCACTGGTCCTCAGAGTTCTCATTGATGATTGATGGAGGCAAGGAGCCACTGGGAGCATCAATCTGAGTGGAGCCAAGGCATCCTTTCCTCTTGGAATAGAATTTGGAAACCTAATGATTTGCTAAAAATTAAATAATAAAAAATATCGATACATATGGAAGGAAAAATAAATATATAGTAATCTGTTAACTGCATACAGAATCAAGTAAACAATAATGTAAAATAATATTTTCTCTGTGATTAATATATTACAGGTTTAGAAATTTATGGATATTCCTTATTATTCAGGCCTCTCGTTACCTTATATCCATGACTTTGCTACTGCGCCTATACTTTTAGTTTTCAAATCCATACAGAGCACATGCTCTGTGGCCAGGCGTTGTTATAAGCACCTTACAAATTCTAATCAATCTAATGATCAAGCAGTAGATATGCTGCTTTTATTGAAATTATGTGAGTTTCCATTCCTAACATATGTTCATACTAGCTTGTCAAGAGAAGGATTAATAGAAAATGCACTTTCTTCACACAGTATTTTCAAAATAGGAATGTGAGCAAAAGAATGCATTTCTGTTTGAATCAATGCTATTGCTATTCGGCTATTTGGCTGCCTTGTTGCAGTAAAAGTGAAAAGGCTCACACAAAATTATTCATTACAAACAGAAAAGAAAGCCAAGGATGCAAGGAAAAAATAATTCAGAAAGTATTCATCTCAGAATGTATTTTCTAGCAAAAATCAAAAAGATTGCTGAGATAATTTAGTGTTGCAGAATTTTCAATAAGTAATGCTTTGGATAATGATTTTATCCAAATTTTTTTGAATATTTTTCTTTTCAGAATAGAGTATCCTATTACCACTGGCTCAGCTCCAGGAAAGAGAAGGGAGCACCACCTGTGCTCAAGGTCGCAAAGGCCTTGAATATAGTTATCACAAACCCTGCACTCTTTGTGGAGAGTCTGACCACTTTTGAGCAGTAGCATAAAAAGAGAAATTTGAAAGTGGAAAGAAATTAGAATTAAAATTTTAAATTAGGTCAAATGATTTTTCTACTGGCAAGTGTGAACTTTGGTACATACGTCTATTACCTTTTTACCAAGGCAAGCTTGGGTTAAGCAGCTTATAGTGTTCTAATAGATGTGACACTAAACGGGAGTCTGAAAACCGGGCTGCTTTTTTTTTTCTTGCCAGTTCTATTGTCTCAGAAGCCATTTGGCTCTTTTGATCCTCACTTCATAATCCTCCTTATTCACTGATTCAACAAATAGTTATAAGTGTTAGATATAGTAAATGAAAGAAAAAATAAAAGACATTCATTCCTTCAAAGAGTTGATTCCTCAAAACTCTAAAGCAAAGTCCCAATCAAGTTCAAGGCACAAGATATATTTTCTAGTCCATGTTGCTTTTATTCTTAGCACTAATCTGATGTATAGCTCTGCCCTGCATTTTCATTCCCCATGTCCATGTATTGACATTTGTTGCTTTATCCGAATATTAACCTTATTTTGTGGGGGAAAATATCTCTGAAAGCAGTCAGTGCTCTGTGCTTACAGTCTCTGAACTACCAGGAAAATGACAAACGGCAACCCAATGTGTAATTCTTTGGAGTTTTGACAAGTAATTAATATATTGACCAAGTTTTTAGCCATCTATTGCACATAATTATAAATACTTCTTATCTGTTACCAGTCTGTCAGTTAAGCTTGTTTTCTGTCAATAAAAATACTACTACTTTAAAATTAATGATAGTAGGAATTAAAAGTTATAGGAATTTAGGCTTTTAACCAAATTTTGCAAACACTTCTGCTTGAATAATGAAGAATGGGTATAGATTCCCTCCCCTAAGCAGTTACAGCCAACGCTCCCTTGTGGAACCCTGAGCAGCCTGACCGCCTTAGAGGGCCTGCCTGATTTTACCGGAAAACAGAAAAGCTAGAGAGATGAGTCTGCAGGCAAGTCCTCAGGCTCAGAGTAAGGGTCCGAGCTTTGGATAGCCAAAAGCAGGAGCAGGGCCATGCCGAGGAGGTGCAGCAAAGAGTCAGGAGCCAAGGGAAGCTACAAAAATTAGTAGAGCTCAGAAAGAAGCTGGACCAGAGTCCATAATCATTCAAGTCCTTTCCTGAATGGGCATTACTTGGCGATATTGGATTGTCTTAAAGGTAAAGCACTAGGGTGAATGCTTTTGGTTCACAGCTACAGGACAAGAGAGGAAATGCTGGCCCTGTGAATTATATCAATAATAAAGGGTATAGTCTTATACAAATTATATAATCATTTGTCTTATCATAAAATGTGAAAATATATATCAATTTTTTAAATGGTGCAAAAATACCTCGTTTTTGAGGCTTTATTTAGGATTATCCATTTTTTTTATCCATGCCACCAATATTCCAAGTATATACTTTGAGGTGAAAAGATTGTGAAAAGCTACCAATCTCCAAAGATACAAACCTTCAAGCCAACAGGCAATGATAGAATTATGACACTTTCCTGTCTACATTCCAAGAAACCAGTATTACTTAACACATATTTAATACATTTGTAGAAGTCTATAGATTTTAAGCAAGCGTATTTTCAAAATTTTATTTTGCTAATAAAGATATTGCAAAAAATGTATTAAAGAGAGAATTATCTTCCCATCCTTTAGTATAAAGATCAATATCCAATTATCTAAAATTAAGAAAAATTTATTCTTTAAGCGTAATATCCATCTCTCTATGTCTTATTGATAAAGGTATACATGCAGAGCCTCATGCACTAAAATTATAGCAAAAATTTTCTTTTGTCATATGTACCCCAATCCTCATATATTCATTTTTCTTTCCACTAATGTCAGGCAATAAAATTTTCTCATAAAAGCAAGGAAAAACCAGTCCCCACGCTCTTCTTCCTCAGCGCCCCCAATATCTCTCAGAACCATAGAGTGTATATCAGTTGTATATCTAGTTAGTATAAATGGATAAATAGCAATAGCAGTCTGTCCCAAGGTAATCCTCAATAATGTGAGCTGTGTCTCACAGTGTTTTACGTGTTAATTCTCAAGAGGGCTTGGCGTAGAAAGAACTAAATATTGCTGGTATTTGTTTTATCACATCAAATACATTGTTTTATCAACTTATGCAAATCTGTTAGACACTATTAGGTGTTAAATATAAGTAATAGATCTACTAAGGCATATCACTGTTTAAAAATATAGCTATAGATTTAATACGTATTAGAAATGTGAAATTCTATGAGAAATTTTTCAAAAAAGAAAGCCTTCCTGGATGTCTACATCAACCCAACCTTCTTCCTGCTATTCACGACCCAAATTCAAACACGCCATAGAAGACAGAGGTACAAATGCATTGTCTTATTTTGTTCCTACTTCCCCATCCCTTCCGTTTTTGGTTTGTTTTATATTCTGATAAAGCTTTATCTAGTGGAAACAGTCTTTCCCGTAAGTTGATGCTGCTGTTTGTATTATTGCCTGCTCCTCCACCACCCTCATCACAGTCTGGGAATAAATTTAGAATATGAGAAAATGACCAGCAGCTGATAGAAGTAGTCTACAGAATAGTTGAATGAGGTTTTACATAACTCCAATCAGGTACCATTCTTTTTAAACAATCACATAGATTTAGTACTGACTTTGGAAGGAAGTTTAGAAATCTCTTTCAACATCTTTAATTCACAGATGAGAAAACGAAGGTGCACAAAGTTTAAAATGAACAGGCAAAGGTCATACTGTTGCAGGTTAATGGCAGAGCACCCAGAGCCCAAGTTCTCCGCCTCCCATCTCAGGAAATTTTTTTCGTCATAGAATCATCTTGACTTTTTTAGCTTCTTTACACTCTGTGTTGTATGTTTTGGCCCCCATGACTAATATTATTTTCCAAAAATATAATTTTAAATAATATTTCATTGGTAAAACTTTCATTTGCTAGTGACATAAAATTCTTTATGCTACTAATTGGGTCAACAAATTTTTATTGAAAAATTCCTATATGCTGAGCGCTGTTCTAAGTCCTAAGAATACAGAAGTGAACAAAAGGAACAAAAAAATCCTTGCTGTCATTGGAACGTAAAATCTAAGTAATACGTTACAATTTACAATTGTCATCTTCTATCTTGTCAATGACATTATGTATTTGGTTAGAATTGTTTTAGACTAAGAGTTTATGCCATTTTCTAAAATCCCTCTCTGGATGACAAGAGCAGCAGTAGTATTCTAGTTTCTCAATTGGAGTTACAGTACACAGATAAGGAACTAGAGCAAGCAGAGTGTGGGGTAAAGAGAGGGACAGCCTTCAGAGCACCAGGCTTGTGGGAAGACAGGGCTGACTCATATAAGAGTGGATAATAGAACTGAGTGCAGCAACATGCATTCAGTTCCCATGTGACTGACAGCCCTGTTATCTTGTTTGCTCTTTCATTACAAACACCTAGAATCGTGTGTGCCGCATCATAGGTGCTCAATAAATATTCTAGAAATGAAAGAGAAAATAATGTATACTAGATATTTTACTATATTCCAGAGATACAAAGAGGAATAAAATATGGCCCCATCTCATGAGAAGCTCACAATCTCATGAGGGATCATAAACATATGTTTATTAAATGTCTTCTATTGACAAAACACCCTGCTAAGCACTGCATTGGGGATAAATAACAACAAATTAAAAAACAGTCCTTCTCTCAGGGGACTATGTTATAATAAATATTTTGAAAAATAAAACTATGGACAGAGTCTACTTTTCACTTGTGGGAATCAGAAAACTTTTCATAGAAGCAGTGACATTTGAGTTGAGTCCATGACTTCAGTTGGATTATTACTACCTCTCTGTTCTCATTCCCAATAAGAAACATCAAGCTTTTAAGAAGTATGATCAAATAAGAATTGGACTAATCAAAACCCTTAAAAAGGGAAATATCAAATAGCTAAATAATATTTAAGGTTATTTTTGGCCCCATGCACAATGGTCCTCCCCATCTTAGGAGAATCATTCAAAATGAGGTACAATAACCTAAACATACATTGTTTCTTTGTGAGTCTCCTTGTCTCTGACTACTGTTGTCCCCTCTGCCAAAGATGACCTCCCAAAATCTTTCCTATATTGGGTCTCTCCAAGACCACCCTTCGGTTGATTTCTTAGGAGGATTCACAGAACTCAGCAGATAGTCATACTCACAGTTGTGACTTATTACAGGTAAAGAATACAAATAAACATCAGCAGAGGAAAAAGGTGCATGGGGTGAAGTCTGGAAAAAACCAGGTGCAAGCTTCCAAGAGTCCTCTCCCAGTGGAGTCAAAGAGGACACACTTAATTCCCCCAGCAACAAGTTGTGACAACACTGTGAAATGTTGTCTATCAGGGAAGCTCATTAGAAACTCAGGTCCCAGGATTTTTAATGGAGTCTGGACACATAGGTCCCCTCTGCCCAGCACCCTAGCACATACCAAAATTCAAGACTCCCAGGAGGAAACCTGGTCTTCAGAAAAAGCTGTATTGTTTGTATAAACGGTTTAGGCATAACAAGCCATTCTTATTAGGGGTGGTGTGAACACTCCTGAATTCTAAGTTCCCAGACACCAACTAAGGGCCAAATTTGCAAGGAGGCCTTTATATGGATAGCAGTCACAGTCTTGCTCTAAGTCTTTTGTTTTTTGTTTTTTTTTTTAAAGATTTTATTTTTTTCCTTTTTCTCCCCAAAGCCCCCCGGTACATAGTTGTGTATTCTTCGTTGTGGGTTCCTCTAGTTGTGGCATATGGGACGCTGCCTCAGCGTGGTCTGACGAGCAGTGCCATGTCCGCGCCCAGGATTCCAACTGACGAAACACTGGGCCGCCTGCAGCGGAGCGCGTGAACTTAACCACTCGGCCACGGGGCCAGCCCCTCTAAGTCTTTTCTTTATGCTACTCATTTCCAACTTGGAAATGTGGTGCTCATGAGCCTAAACTCAACATAAACATCTCTTGGTAAATATTCCCTCAGACATCCAGATAAAACTGATCACTCTCCTCTTTCCAAGACTACTGTAATGAGTACATAACTCCAATATTGCACTTATCATCTTATATTGTTATTACTGGTTTCTGTGTATCTCCTCCAATAACTGCAAGCTCCCTGAGGGAAGGTGTCTTAAGCATCTTTGTACTCCCAGTACTGATTGCAGTGGTTGAGATATGACAAGCTATCAATAAGTGCATGATGAATGAATGAACAAACTGATAAATTATCTAAATGAATTTTAACATTCTAGTGTATCTCTATATATAGACAGGCTTATTCACCATAAGAATCTATACAAATTATATTTTTATAAAGATGGTTTTTGGATTGTCAAAATGACTGGGGGTGTTATTTACATGTAGTAGGATCAGGAATGACTAATTCTGATGGATTGTACTGTTCAAAATACCAAAAGCAAGTACATCGAGAAGCAAAGGTATATACCAATGCAGGCATACTCTGGACGTCAGAGGTAGGGTCAATCCCACGCAAACTACACAGCTACTATAAAATAGAAATGTATATTATCGAGACACTCTGAATGTTCCTTACATTAATGGAAGGAAAGTTGAGAAATACTGGAAAGTACAAAAGGAAAGTAAAATCATCAGTAAGCATCCCTCCTTTTTGAAACATGTTCTTCTTTCGATTTTCATGACATCACACTCTCCTAGCTGTTCTCCTATTTGCCTGAGATGCTTCTTTTGGAACATTTTGTAGCTCTTCTCCTTCTATGTCTTTAATGAAATCCCCCTTCCTCTCCTTCTCTTTCTTTGCTCTACTGTCTTCCAAGGTGCTCTCATCTAGTCCAAGGCCTATAAATAGAGTCAGTATATCAAAAGCTCCAAAATATTTATCTCCCACTGAGATCTCTCAATTTCCCCCAAACTCCAGACTCACAAACAAGAGCCCGTTCTTCATCTCTAATTGGCTGCTTAATGGACATTACAAATTTAATGGGACCAAATAGAAACACTGATTTTCCTCCTCACCCTCAACTACTCTGCCTTAATTTCCCCCTATCATGATGTGAAACAACATCGTGACTCTGCCATTCCCACTCAAACCTAATCCCTAGGATTTATCCTTAATTTCTCCCTTTGCCTAGACCCATATCTAATCTCCAACCAATTCTTCTTATGTCAATCTCCAAAATATTTCCTGAATATCTACATCTCTCTTTCTCCAGTACAACTATCACGATCCAAGACTCCATAACCTGTTCTCTAGCCCACTGCAATAGTCTGCCTACCTATAGTCTACCTCACAAAGGGAAGTCAGAGGAATCCTCTAAAGGCAGTAGTCTCATCACATCAGTCACACACTTTGGTTAAACGTAACCATTGCATTTGAAATTAAAATCTGAACTCATCACCCTGGATTTGAAAACAGTCTAGCTGGAGGCTGCCTGTCTCCTCAGCCTTGTCAGTGCTGGCCTTCTTTATCTCCTTGGATGTGTCAGGCACAGGATCCACGTAGCCGCTTTGCACTAGCTGTTTCTCCTCATGCATCTTATACCTTCTTTCTTCACTCCTCCCCTTCTTCTTCTCCTTTTTTTGTATCTTCATTTGCCATAATGTAAGCCGTATGAGTGTAGAAACTTAGTCCAACTTGTTCACTTCTGCATGTCTAGAAACCATAACAGTGCCAGAAACAAAGTAAGCATCCCATAAATATTTGTTGGGTTATGAATGAATCGGTTTTGCTTCTTGAGAAAATATAATAAACATTTTACTGTGCATCCTTTTAATCTTTTTTCTATGCATGTTATGATAATTAAAACATTTGAATCCACTGTATGTCTACTCTTTGTAAACTGAGCTAATTAACACTAAGTTACTTTTAAGTTTTTCTCTAGAAGTTGCTGATAAATATTAAGGAAAACAATTTAATCTTCATGTGTCACTTGTAAATTTTAAGATGATCTTTATTAATTTTCTTCTCATTAATTGGTCACAAACTAAAAATAACAAATTGTTATAAATTTAAGGGAAAATAAAAAATTATAACATTTCTTAATTGTGCTAATGAACTATCTGAATCATAAACTGCTTTTGTTAAAGTATAGATATGATTGATCAATTTGGCAATCTATATTCCAAGAACACGGAAAAGAGGAGACTTAAGACTGCCATGGGGGAATTCACTATGAATCCGCCCATCATGGAATAAAGCAGGGATATGCCAAATCACATAATGTTGCATAATAGGTCCCAGGCACAAGTAAGAAAAGAAAAAAGGTGTCGTTTGGAAGGAGAGTGAACCAGCTAGGAAAGCCGAAAAAGCAATGAGGTGGAGAGCCTACACTGGCCGTGCACCAGTCATTGCTGCCCATGCTGGGGTGTCCTGGCCCAATGTGGCAAAAGTACACCTACTCTAGCAAGCCTACTATATATTCTATGTAATCCAGTATATGATTCATTCATCTAATCCCCTTTGTTCTAATTTCATGTTCATCAAGCCGCTATTTGATCATAGTTTCATATTCTAGGCATAAAAGAAAAAGGGGAAATCATGCCAGTGTGAGCATATCAATTCTGGTGATAATGGTAAATAATAAATTGTGATTCTGTCTTACACATCGTGTCTTGTGAGCCTGAGTAACATAGGTTTGCTCTTAAAAGATGTCTGACCCTTCAGAGGCTGATAGATCAAAGTTCTGATCCTGCATAGCAGCAGTTTAGCCTCCAATTTGCAGTGGGTTCACCAAGATTGATGCCACTTTGTAATATTCCTTGGCAGCCTCCAGCTGACTTCCTCAGGTGACAACATCCTGTCCAACTTCCTTAAAACATCTACACAGTATATTAGCAGTCTACATGTGAGCAATAAATTAAATAGAAAGGCATATTGATGTTACTATGAATTCATGATGACCAATTGCAATTTCACCACTAATACTGCCAGATGCTTTTCCATGATTCTCTAATCAGCTCATTCTTCCAACTGCTAAGGAAACTATTTCCCATCTTCTCCCTTCCCACAGACATCATGCCCAGTCCTTGTCAATCAGTTTCAGTGGATGACCTTCCCTCATACTCCCCAACAAAAAGAGAAGACATCAGAAATCTACCCACCTTCCCATCACTTAATCCACAAATTTATCTCGACCTGCAAATATTTCCAGGGAAGGAGTCTTCTATTTCAGTTTCAGAAGTGTAAGTCTTTCTACCAGCGGTGAAATCTATCGTATGCTTTTGAGTTCCATCTCAATCTCTATTCTTAGGATTTTTGTTCCATCAAGTATCCTGCCTCCTTTACGTCAACCGCTGATGGCTCTATGGGGCCCTTCCTATCAGCATTCAAATATGCTTGCTTTCAAATTAAAAACAATAGAAACAAATAAATGAATAAATTAATCAACAAACTTATCTCTGTACCCCATATCTCCTATGAAGCCATCACCCTATCTCTTTTCTTGACTTTGCAGCCAAGCTGCTCCAAAGACTTGACCTTGGATGTCATCCCTCTCCATTTTCTTGTCCTCTATTTTTGTCTCAACCCACTCTATCACAACATATCCATTAAAAGCCCACCTTCTAAAGTCAGCACTGACTTTGGTGTTGTTCCATTTAAAGGAAATTTTCTATTTTTCATTATAAAGAATGCTGCACCGTTTAAAACAGCTGATGAATCTCTTCTTAAGAGATTCATCCCTTCGCTTCTCTGACTCTCCAATCACCTGTTCCTCTGGCACCTGTTTTTAGGCTCCTTGGGTTTCCTTCTTTTCCATCAAGATTTAGAAGGAAACCAGAGGAAATAGGGTTAAAGTCTGACTTAACTGAAAGCAAATCCTACTACCAGCAGCTGAGCGGAGATTAGGGCCATTCCTGAGATGGGAAACTATAAAGGAGGAAGCCTCTTAGGAATGGGACGAAGAGCCCTTTACAATGAATTTTGATTCTCAGATATACATTCTGAGATGCCTGTGAGACACCAAATGGAGATGCTTGGTAGGCATGTGGAAAAGGGATTAGAGTTCAGAAAATAGAGCGGGTAAATATCAGTGTAAGAATTTTCTGCTGGTAGATAATGTTTGAAACCCTGAAATTAATAGCATCATCCAGGGAATGAGTGAATAGTAGGACATAATGAGGTGGCTTGATACTCAGTCCCAGGGAATTCCAAAATACAAGGTTTTATAGATGGTATTTAGAGCCTGGAAATGGATAAGATTACCTAGGGAAAATGTAAGGTTTCTGAAGACAGGAGACCCAGGATCAAGTTCAGGACCTAGCAAATTTTAAAGGCTGAACTGAAAAGAAGGCTCCACTAATGAGACTGAGAGGGAGTAGCCAATGAGGTGTAAATGCATCTGGGAGGTTGAAGTTTCAAGGGAACAAGAGAATAAAGTGTTTCATTTGTAGAAGGAAGGAGAGTATCAAGAAAGAGAAGGAAGGAAGGAGAAAGGGAAGGAAGTAAAGGGAGGAAAAGAAGGAAGGAAGGAAGGCCAGAAGAGAGAGAGGAAGCATTGTATTTTGATTTGTGTCCCCAGCAGAGATACGTTGAATTCATAATCCCTGGTACCGATGGATGTGACTTTACTGGGAAATATGGTCTTTGCAGATATAGTCAAGTTATGAGGAAGTCACATGGATTAGAGTGGGTAGATTAGGAGAGGAAAATTTGGACACAGACAGACAAAGAAGGACGACAGCCAAGAGAAAAAAGAGGCAGAAAATGGAATGATGAAGCTATAAGCCAAGGAACTCCAAGAACTGCTCCAAGGATTACTGGCAACCACCAAAATCTAGGGAGAGGCAAGGGAGGATTCTTCTCTAGAGCCTTAAGGAGGAGCATGGCCCTACCAATGAGTTGATTTCAAACGTCCAGCCTCCAGAACCATGAAAGAATAAATTTCTGTTGTTTTAAGCCACTAAGTATGTGTTAATTTTTTAAGGCAGCATCAAGAAGCTAATACAACAATGGAAGAGTGTTAAGTTGACATTCACAATACATTCTCATTAATATAAAATTTCTCTCTCTTTGCAAGGAGGAATATAAGTTTTTAATCAGTTTCTTATATACAATCATGTATCATAGTCCAAAAACATCAAAATCACTTACATTTTATGTAAATTTCAAAATAGAAATTCCTGCCTTCTGTGCTTGAAACAAAACTCATATTGCAAAGTAAACTATCTAAGGAACTCAGAGGGGAAGAGCATGAACTCTGTACTCTCCAGACACTAAACACATTTTATTTTCCCTTTATACATCATTTATGCCATGTTTCACAGACTTTACGAAAAACCTTGGTTTCTGAAAGTGCGTTAAAGTATGAGATGATCTTATAGAGAATAACTATAATTATGGCTTTCTTTGATACTGCCTATTTTCTGCATTGAGGAGGAACTGAAATTATGTATAGTCACAGAAATGACTGGTTCTGAAGATGGATACTGGCAAAAAAATATGATTTACTTTTTAAAAGTTTATATCAATAGTCATTTTTAAAAAATAGAATGTATTTCTTATTATAAATAAAATGTGTGACCATTAAATGCAATTTGGAAATCCAGATAAGTACAGAGAAGAAAGTGATGATCATTTACAATTTCTACCACTCAACACAAACTACTATTAACATTGGTGTGTGTTTCTAGTATTTTATCTATGCACATAATTTTTATCACAGTTTAGGTCATGCTGTATATTCACTTTGGTGTCCTGGTTTTCAATTATAATATTGCATTCTAAGAATTTTTCCGTATCACAAAAGATTTTTGAATCTTTTTTTTTTTTGCTGAGGAATATCTGCCCTGAGCTAACATCTGTGCTGATCTTCCTCTATTGTGTATGTTGGTCATTGCCACAGCATGTCTGTTGACGAGCGGTGTAGGTCTGCACCTGGGAACCAAACCTGAGGGCTAAAGCAGAGCACACCAAACTTAACCAGTAGGCCATGGGGACAGCCCCATTGAATAATTTTTAATGGTGCAATACTATTCTATGGTTTAAGGTTTTCAAAATTAATTTAACCCCTCTCTATTGTAACACGTTTAGGGTTTTTCTACAGTATTAAACTGCTATGATGAGCATACATAAACATTTTAGTGACCACATATTTGATTTTTTTAGATGCAAAATTACTACATCAATAATAAAATGTGGAATGACAAGTATATTAACATTAAAAATGAAAAGCAAAAATATGAAAAAATGACAATTTTGATAAGCAAAGCAAATGTATACATGCTAACGCTTTCCCAAGAATCAATATTAAGCATTAGCTTTGATTAAAGAAAAATTTCTGCAGTAAGAGCTAAGATACTCCCACACCTCCATCTCAGAATAGCAAGACAGAATACGCTGAAATCCACAGGCACTAACTGATGAAATACTGTCACCTTCCATTAACTTAGGAAATGCCATTACACACAGAATTTCTCAGGAGCATGCCATTAAAATTACAATTGAGAGAAAGGACATCAGCATCATGGTGGACTGAGTTGTTCCCTTTGTCTCTCCCCTCTAAGTTGCAATCAGTCAGATATCCACTGACTAAGGGAGAATTCCCTGCACAGAACACCAGAATGCCTGAGATATCCGTGCACCCATATATCTGAAGGTGGGTGGACTGGACCCCCAGGGAGGCAGTGGAACTAGGGAAGCATCCCCTTTCCCTCCTCCAGTGGCAGCAATCCAAAACGTGAATCCTACACCAGTATGCATGACAGTGAACAGAGGCTGCAGAGGCAGACATGGTACTCGTGACTTAGCCCCTGTCATGTTCCCAGAGGTGGTGGATGGCACACATGTCCTGAGGATTCAGGACATAGAGCAGAACTGGTGACCCAGCCTCCTCTTGCTCCCCCAGCAGTGGCACTGGTCTTTCCAACAGTGAGGATAGCATCCAAAATGCAGATTTCTCAAGCTGGGGTAGAGTGCCCTGACCTGAGGCTTCAAAAAGTGCAACAGCACACACCAGGGACCACAGGCTACAGGACCAGCAACAACACTCACAGCTTAGCCCTAGCCCCTCCCCCAGCAGTGGCAGGTGGCACTTGTGACCTGAGGCTTCAGAAATCACAGCAGAACCCATGACCCAGTCCCTGGTGGTGACACTGGCTCTACCAGCAGTGGGGGCTGCATGAAAGACCCTGGGCCCCTGGCAACAACAGGGACACTCAAGAACCCAGTGCCCCCACTGGTAAACTGGGAGCAACAGCACAGGTGGTGCATGGGGCAGCAGCACCCGAGCCTGTGGAGAGCCTGTGGAGAGCTAGTGAGGGAACATGAGACCCAGGTAACTCTGGAAGCAGCAGAAGTACTGCAACGTGGTGAGCCTGTGGGAACACTTGAGATTGCAGTGACATCATAAGCAGCACAGCACCAGCAACCTGAGATGCACAAGCAGCAAAAGGAGAGCACTGATGATGCCTCTTGCATGGAAAGTGCACACTCTCAAATACAACCAGAAGTAGCTCAGAACCAAAGTAACCAAAGCCTTGCCCAAATATGAAAGTCATTTACTACTACAAATGTTCCAGGAGAGGATAAACTCATCCAGTACCATGAAGAACTACATTACAAGGCAGAATAGAAAAATAATGACAGCTCTTCAGAAACTAAACTTAAAGTCACAGAAGACTGCAATCTAACTGACAGAGAATTCAAAATAGCTGTCATGAAGAAAATCAATGAGTTACAAGAAAACTCGGAAAGACAGTTCAATGAGTTGAGGAACAAAATTAATAAACAGAAGGCGTACTTCACCAAAAAGATTGAAACTCTAAAAAAATAAACAGAAATTCTAGAGATGAAGGACACAATTGATGAGATGAAAAATATAGTATAAAGCATTATAAATAGGGCAGGTCACATGGAAGAGAGAATTAGTGAGCTTGAAGATAGACATCTAGAAATTATTCAGGCATAAGAGGAAAGAGAAATAAGAATTTTTACAAAATGAAGAAATTCTACAAGAAATATATGACTCAATTAGGAAAAGCAACATGAGGATAGTAGATATCCCTGGAGAAGAGAAGGAGAAAGAAGCAGAGGGCTTATTCAAAGGCATATTAGCTGAGAACTTCCCAAACCTGGGGAAAGGACTGGATATACAAGTATATGAAGCTAATAAGGCTCCTAATCATCTCAACACAAAAAGACCATCTCCATATTATATTTAAAATGTCAAAAGACAATGACAAAGAAAGAATGGTAAGGGTGGTGAGAGAGAAAATAACCTACAAAGGAATCTCCATCAGGCTATCAGCAGATTTCTCAGCAGAAACTCTATAGGCCAAGAGAGATTGGAATAATATATTCAAAATATTGAAAGATGAAAAGAATCACCATGAAAACTCTATCCAGCAAAGTTATCTTTCAGATATGAAGGAGAAAGAAAAGTTTTCCCAGAAAAACAAAAACTGAGGGAGTTCATCACCACTAGACTTGCCTTACAAGAAATGCTGAAAGGAGCCCTTCTACCTGAATCAAAAAGGTAAAGGTTTACAAGGGTTTGAGCTAAGAGATAGACAGAGAAAGCCAGAAAATTGCAGCTCTATGTCAGAATAGGTGAGTAAACACTTAATTATAACAAAAAGGCTAAAGAGAAAGAAATCATAAAAAATAACTATAACCACTTCAATTTGGACACAAACTCACAACATAAAAAAGGATAATTTGTGACAACAAAACCCCATAGAAGGGTATAGGAAAAAGAGAGAACCTGCATAGGTTAATGGAGATAAGATGCTATCAGCAGAAAAAGGACTATCTCATCTATGCAATCTTTTATACAAACCTCATGGCAACCAAAAAACAAAAACTCAGAGCAGAGTAACAAATCATAAATAATGAGGAAACTGTGAAAACCATCACAGAGGACCATGAAACTGAAATGGCAGACAGAAATGTAAGGAAAAAGAAGCAATGGATATATAGAACAACCAGAAAACAAAGGATAAAATGACAATATTAAGCCCTCAAATAACAATAATCAATCTAAATGTAGATGGACTGAGTAACCAATTGAAAGACACAGAGTGGTTGGACAGACTAAAAAGCAAGACTCAATAATATGCTGCCCCCAGGAAATCCATTTCAGTTCTAAAGATAAATATTGGCTCAGAGTGAAGGGATAGAAGATGATACTCCAAGCAAATGGCCAGCAAAGAAAACATGTGTGGCCATATGTACATCAGACAAAATAGACTTCAACTCAAGAAAGACAATGAGAGACAAAGCTGGACATTATATAATGATAAAAGGAACTCCACCAAGAAGACCTAACACTTATTAATATATATGTGCCTAACATAGGAGAACCAAATTATATAAAGCAACTGTTAACAGACCTAAAGGGAGAAATCAACAGCAACGCAATAATAGTAGAGGACTTTAACACCTCACTTGCACCTGTGGATAGATCATCCAGACAGAGAGCCAATGAGGAAACACTGGCCTCAAAAAAACAGTAGACAAGACAGACTTAGAAATATATAAATATAGAACATTCAACTCAAAAGCAGAACAATACATATTCTTCTCAAGTGCACGTGGAACATCCTCAAATATAGACCATATGTTGGGAAACAAAACAAGCCTCAATAAATGTAAGAAGACTGAAATCATATCAAGCATCTTTTCTGCTCACAATGGTATGAAACTAGAAATCAACTAAAAGAAGAAAGTGGGAAAAGTCACGAATATATGGAGATTAAATAACTGCTACTGAACAACTACAGGATCAATGAAGAAATCAAGGGAGAAATAAAAAAATACCTGGAGACAAATGAAAATGAAAACATAACATACCAAAACTTATGGAAACTTAGTAGCAAAAGCAGTACTAAGAGGATATTTTATAGCAATACAGTCTACCTCAAGAAACAAGGAAAATCTCAAATAAAAAATCTAACCCACCTAAAATAACTACAAAAAGAACAAACAAAGCCCAAAGTCAGTATAAGGAAGGAAAAGTTAAAGTCAGAGCAGAAATAAAGGAAACTGAGACAAAGAAAAGGATCAATGAAACCAAGAACTGGATCTTTGAAAAGATAAAGAAAATCTACAAACCCTTAGCCAGACTCACTATGAAAAAAAGTGAGAAGGCTCAAATAAATAAAATCAGAAATGGAAGAGGAGAAATTACAATGGATATCACAGAAATACAAAAGATTATAAGAGAATACCATGAAAAGCTGTATGCCAACAAATTGGATAACCTAGAAGAGATGGATAAATTCTAAGAATCGTACAACCTAACAAAACTTAAGCAATAAGAGACAGAGAATCTGTATAGACCAATCACAACTAAAGAGATTGAAACAGTAATCTAAAACCACCCCCAAAACAAAAGTCCAGGACAAGAAGGCTTCTCTGGTGGATTCCACCAAACATTCAAAAAAGATTCAATACCTATCCTTCTCAAACTCTTCCAAAAACTTAAAGAACACAGGATTCTTTCTAAGTCATTTTAAGAGGCCAATACTACCCTGATACTAAAACCAGACAAAGACAACACAAAAAAGGAAAATTTCAAGCCAATATTCCTGATGAACAAAGATGCAAAAATTCTGAACAAAACATTAGCAAATTGAATACAGCAATATATTAAAAGGATCATAAACCATGATCAAGTGAGTTTTATTCCTGGAATACAGGGATAGTTCAACATCCTCAAATCACCCAATGTGAGGGACAAAAATCACATGATCATCTTGGTAGATGCAGAGAAAGCATTTGACAAGATCCAACATCCATTTATGATAAAAACTCTCAATAAAACTGGGATGGAAGGAAAGTACCTCGATGTAATAAATGCAATATATGACAAACCTACAGCCAACACCATACTCAATGGTGAAAAACTGAAAGCCACCCCTCTAAGAACAGGAACAAGACTAGGATGTCGACTCTTATCACTCTTATTCAACATAGTATTGGATGTCCTAGTCAGAGAAATTAGGCAAGAAAAAGAAATAAAAGTGATTAAAATTGGAAGGGGAAAAGTAAAATTGTCATTATTTGTAGATGACCTGATTCTATATATAGAAAACCCTAAAGAATCCACCAAAAATACAAACAATCAATGATTACAGTAAAGTTGCAGGGTACAAAATTAACACAAAAAATCATTTGCATTTCTATACACTAACAATGAACTAGTGGAAAGAGAAATCGAGAATACAATCCCATTTACAATTGCAACCAAAAGAATAAAATACCTAGGAATGAATTTTTTTTTTTGAGCACGATTAGCCCTGAGCTAACTACTGCCAATCCTCCTCTTTTTGCTGAGGAAGCCTGGCCCTGAGCTAATATCCATGCCCATCTCCTCTACTTTATATGTGGGATGCCTACCACAGCATGGCTTTTGCCAAGCAGTACCATGTCCACACCCGGGATCCGAACTGGTGAACCCTGGGGCACCAAGAAGCAGAACGTGCGAACTTAACTGCTGCGCCACCAGGCCGGCGCCTCTAGGAATACATTTAACCAGGGAAGTGAAAGACCTGTATACTGAAAATTATAAAACATTATTGAAAGAAATTAAAGAAGATATAAAGAAATGGAAAGATATTCCATCCTCATGGATTGGAAGAATTAACATCGTTAAAATGTCCATATTACCTAAAGCAATCTAAAGATTCAGGGCAATCTCAGTTAGAATCCCAATGACATTTTTCACAGAATAGAACAAAAAATCCTAAGATTTATGTAGAACAACAAAAGACCTTGAATAGCCAAAGGAATCCTAAGAAAAAAGAACAAAGCTGGAAGTATCACACTCCCTGATTTCAAAGCTATAATATATAGCTACAAAGCTATAATAATCCAAACAGCATGGTACTGACAAAAAAACAGACACACAGATCAATGGAACAAATTGAAAGCCCAGAAATAAAACCACACATCTGTGGACAGCTAATCTTTGACGAAGGAGCCAAGAACATCAAATGGAGAAAGAAAAGTCTCTTCAATGAATGGTGTTGGGAAACTGGACAGCCACAAGGAAAAGAATGAAAGTAGACCGCTATGTTATATCATACACAAAAGTTAATTCAAATCAGATTAAAGACTTGAATGTAAGACCTAAAACTAAAAAACTGCTTAAAGAAAGCATAGGCAGTACGCACTTTGACATTGGTCTTAGCAGTATCTTTGTGAATAGCAGGTCTCCTCAGGCAAGGGAAACAAAAGAAAAAAATAAACAAATGGGACTTCATCAAACTAAAAAGCTTCTGCACAACAAAGGTAACCATCAACAAAACAAAGACAACCCACCAACTGGGAAAATATTTGCAAATCATATATGTGATATGGGGTTAATTTCCAGAATATATAAAGAACTTAGACAACTCAACAACACAGAATATGGGTACAGAATATGAACAGACATTTTTCCAGAGAAGGTACATAGATGGCCAACAGGCTTACAGAAAAAAGTTCAACATCACTAATTATTAGGGAAATGTAAATCAAAACTATGATGAGATATCACCTCACACCTGTCAGAATGGCTATTATTAAAAAGACAAGGGCCAGCCCTGGTGGCCTAGTGGTTAAGTTCAGTGTGCTCCATTCTGGCAGCCCAAGTTCAGTTCCTGGGCATAGACCTACACCACTCATCTATCAGTGGCCATTCTGTGACAGTAGCTCACATACCAAATAGAGGAAGATTGGCAACAGATGTTAGCTCAGGGCAAATCTTCCTCAGCAAGATAAAAGATAAGAAATAAACAGAGTTGGAATGGACATGGAGAAAAAGAACCCTCATACTCTGCTGGAGGGAATGGAAACTGGTACAATCATTATGGAACATAGTATGGAGATTTCTCAAAAAATTAAAACTCAAAATACCATATGATCCAGCTATTCCATTTCTGGCTATTTATCCAAAGAACACACAACAACTAATTCGAAATGATTTATGCACAGAAATGAATTGTGCATAATTTATTACATTATTATGTAATAATGTTACAGCATTAATCACAATCACTGACTTGGCAGCAACCCAAGTGCCCATCAGTGGATGAATGGATAAAGAAGATGTGGTATATATACACAATGGAATACTACCTAGCCATAAAAAGATGAAATCTTGCCATTTGTGACAACATGGATGAAACTTCAAAGTATTATGCTGAGTAAAATAAGTCAGACAGAGAAAGACAAATACTGTATGACTTCACTCATATGTGGAAGATAAACACACAAACACAAAGATACAGAGAACAGATTGGTGGTTGTCAGAGGGTAAGGGAGTGGGGGAAGGGCAAAAAGAGCAAAGGGGCATATTTGTACAGTGACAGATGGAAACTAGACTTTAGGTGGGAACAGGATGCAGTCTGTACAGAAGCCAAAATATAATGGTGTACACCTGAAATTTACACAACGTTATAAACCAATGTAGCCTCAAATTAAAAAAATTACAATTAAAATTGTCTTTCACTTCTCTTGCTACCAGAGTAAGCCACTCTAGTGAGATGATTAAATTATTTCTGCAGCAGGAGCTATGGATATGTGTATATAATTGAACTATGGACTTTTACATCCATTGAGGAGTGTTTTTAATTATAATCCCTGAGTGATCACCTTGCAAACAATGTAAATTGTTCAATTTGAGGATACATGAATGCCCTTGGACATATGACTTTGACGCTTTAGATTCCTATGTGTAAAACAAGCGAGATAATGATTTGTGTGGGGCAAATGGAAAAAATGTGAAAACATATACTTGTTTGTAGAGTTATCATTATAGACAACTGATTATCATATCATTATCATATATCCTTATCATTATAACTGATTATCATAATTTGAATATTTAGGATTGCCAAACTTGCAAATTTTATTTAGTATGATACTAAATTCTTTATTGTGTTTTTCTGATTTTTTCCCCAAATTCTTACATTAGAGGAGAGAAATTCCAATAACGTATCAGTTTTACTTTGAAGTTCACAAAATCTTTATATGAAAAAAATCACTGAAGCAGTCTTGTGGAGACAGATATTCTGGGCTGCTGTTAATAAAATATGTGGAATATCAGAATATTCAACAAACAGAGCATATCAAATCCATCATCATTGCCAGGGGAGTTGTCAGGTTGTTTTTTTCCCTCATCGATCTAATAAAGTTGACCCAAAAAAGCTAAATTCATAAAACAACCCAGAACTAACTTTCCAGTCCCCTGTAAAAATATTTTTTGAACAGCTTAGTAGTTTGCTTCCAATCTGATGTGAGAGAAAATTTATCTGATCTTTACCAATTTTAAGATAAGATTTGACATAATCTAGAATCCATGAGTTAAGAAATATCGTTTGCAGACAACTTTGATAACTTATGTGATTTGATTGACATAAACACAAAAAGAGTCTGTTATATTGGCAAATAAACTGGTATAATGTCTTTTTTTGCAAAGAAAAATTTTATGGAAAAAGAAAGTATTGTTTTTTAATGACAGCTATTATATTGACAGAAACTCTTAAATCTGCTACTTTCCTTAGGTGTTGAATTGTTGTAAAAAGTTCTTTAGTAACAAATTTAATAAACAGAAATCCAAGCTATTCTGATTTAGAATATTCTGGCTTCATTTATGACACAGTTTTAAAGCTCTTTCAGCTACCTTTGTCTCTTTCTTCCTGTAATTTCTGTTGTTTTTGTCATCGCTGCCATTCTTTCCATTCTTTAATCTGGAGGCTTATTTTGTGACAGTTATTCTTCTAAACTAAAATGTTTAAACCAAATCTTTTAAACTGAAGCTTGTAGACTTCTATCATTTGATTTGCTTTAATCCCAATTATACGTGGCCCACGTTAATTCCACTCTAACGGGTTTATCTTCTTTCTTCAGCTGTCAGTGAAGACCATAGTATTTCTAATTGTCCATAAACGAACAAAAAAAAAAAAAAGATTCTCCTCAGTTTGTCTTCTCACCTCTCCCACCCATTATTGTTATTGCCTTCAAGCAAGCAAATTAGGGGCATTTGCTTTTGATCTTTTTTTTTTCCTCTCACTTCTCTAAGTTTACTTTTCCCCTCTAGAAACTTCTGAAATTTATCACTTTCTCCTTGACGCTATTGCTGGGAAAATTACACACATATTTTAATGTTACCATTTTAGTTCTCGCAAATGTCTCCTTCACACTATATATCCTATCAAACTTCAAGGTGGCTAAAATATCTATGTACAAGTAATTTTTTCCATGAATCATTTAATTCATTTCTTCAGTCATTCATATTGCATAACTAGTAATAGCTATTATTGCATGTTTTTCATTCTTAGATTGTTTTAAATTGTATTTCCACCATTCACCTTTTTTCTAATCAATCTCTTTGCTGGTTTTGTTTTTCACTCAGCATTTATCCCATTTACTCTCTTCATGCTTACATACAACGACTGTTTAAAAAAAAATGAAGGCAATTTAGATGATACAAACAAACTTTATTTAAAACTTCATGAAGTGGACAATCTCCTTTTGGAGAACTGCCAAATGAGGTGACGGCAAGAAGCTTTTATCAGATAAAGAACAGAGGACAAGGGAGACACAAATAGAAAATATCTGGTTGGCTGGGGCCACAAAGTCAACCTTGTTTGGGGTGAGAATGAACAAGGAAGCAAGTACAGACCACACAGCTTGCTTGGCATTTGGAGGCTGTCTGACTGGAAACACTGTTTCTGGTCAAGCAGAGCATTTACAGGGACGTGGAAGCCATCTAAGTTTCAGTTCGCTGACAAGGTACTCCAGGCAGGACCTCTCCATCTTGGGCCTAGGAATTTATTTCAGCAGTTTCCCCTTTTCATCATCACCTTGACCATTATCAGTCACACGTGATTCTCAGTTACCATTGCCTTTGTGGGTCTCAGCATAGTATTCACCAGAGATGACGTCCAGCTTCTATTCTTGGAGCTGGTTACAGTCTTCTTTCCTCTTCTGTTGTTCCAGTTGGAGAGAGACCATCTGTCAGTTGGTCATTGGCTGCTCACATGCATTTAAACCCTTTGAGAGAATGCAGTGTATTAAGGAGACAATAATAATTGTTTAAAAAAACAAAGTCCATGTTTTGGAGAGTGCTTTAAAGCCAGAGTCCCCACGGCACAAACCAGCTAGAATCAAATAAGTCAGGAAAGGATCTTGAAGAGAGCAATACTTCTTTAACCCCGTTGACCTGTTTATGTATTTGTGTAACTGCGTCTCCACTTCCCCAGAAGGGTTTATCCAGCAAGCTTGTCCAGAGAAACTGAGGCTTTGGAAATCAGGGAGAAGACTGTGACAAGCAGGAATACCTACAGGATCAACAGCATTATAGCAAATCCAGTAGCTGATTGGAGGTTGGATGACCTTTCTTTGTAACGGCCTGAGATACGTGAACAATGGCATTTTCTTCCAAGTCAGTGCAAGGCAAAAGGTGGACAAAAGAATCATAAAGACCTTCATGGTGTAAGAATTAGGTAAAGGATGGTCAGAGAGGTAAGGAGGAATGGAAAGAAACATTCTTGGTCTGATGTCTTGGGAGAAAGTAGTCTACCTTCAAGTCAGCTACTCATCTTCCTCATCAATTTGATTTTGATGTCTCTGGCATTTACAGAGGACCAAATATCAGGTGAAACCTTCTTCAGTTGTGAAATATGAACCCAAATTTTGATAGCTTGCAATTTGGTATTGGTGTCAGTGGTCAAAAGTACTTGGTAGGGTCCTTTCCAAGATTCTCACTTTACAAAAGCATCAGAGTAAAACAGCAACTGTCTGTAAATGCCAAAAGACTTAGAAATGCCCATGGTCTAAAGATCTCATGAGAATTTATTTGATAAGAAAATGAGGTTATTTCTGTGGCATGCAATAATTAAGGATAATAATTCGACAATGAGAGTATCAACAAATTTCTAGAAACTTTAAATCATTTCTGGAATACTTATCTTAGTAGCCTATATCCAGACACATATAACCTAAGGAGGTTTATCATGACTTCTTATTTGACAATGCTTCTCATGTAATTTAATGTATCAAATAAATGCAATTATTTTAATATCTTTCTTTTACACAGTGAGAGACAAATTCTTTGAGATTTTCCAGTACCCTCTGAGAAACCTCAAGTTATGTTGAGGTCAAAAAGACTCCATTTAGAATTTGATTTTGGGGAAGTAGTCAAAATGTCAAAAGGCTTGTTCATTTGACTAAACAAGATCACAGATCACTATGAAATAATACTGAATTATCTGTTTATTAAAGAGACAACAGAAGATGGTAAAGGCAAATGCAGTAGGTTACATAGTTGTGAACAAGATTTAGCTCTTTTAATACTGAGAAGACTGGGTCTTCTTAATTAATCAAAGACCTGACAAAGACAATGTAAAGTACATTAAATTATCTTGGTAGGACACAAAATCTTTGCTTTCCCTCAGATTACTTAAAAAGTAAATGAAAACCTTTGTTTACAATTTCCTTTTAAGAGCAAACATATAGTCTAAGAAAACTGTCCTTTTAACAGAGAGAAAGCCAAATTCCAATTTTGTACCAGTGTACTTTTGATATTAAAACTCATTGTTTAAAAACTTAAATAAATTAATCCCAATCTTAGCCAGCTTGACAACATATAAAATTTCTTTCCCAAGATTCCTTTTCCACAACCTTCTACAACTTTTTATTTCCATTCAGATTTTGTCCTATGTTTTTTCCCCTCTTTCTCATTCTGGAACAATGTCAGTTTATTTTAGGACAAACTGAAATTAAAATATGTCTTCTATACCTTTCTTTTCCAAAAAACACATTCTACTTTGCTTAACTACTTTTCATACAGAGTTGTTTTCTTTCACCCTTATTCCCAATAGTTTTAATTACATATAATATTTAGCATTCACAGACTTTAGAATCCTTAATTCTTAGTGAAAACTAAGAAATAAGCAATTGCGGACTAGCAAATTTATAAATATATTTCATAATTTCTAGAAGTATATTCCTTCTTATAGTAAATTTTTCAATGTGGAACAAAATACGTTTTCTAATAGGCCCAAATATCTTTAGTTCCTTTGTAAAAGGAAATCAAAAGTGGATAAACCTGCATTCAGTAATTAATGTTTCAGTAGTTTATCTTACTTGGAAATGATCTAGATATTCAATGAATATCCATCCTTTAACTTATCTCAGTATAACTTTAAGGGTTCAAGTTTCCAAAAAGATTTTGGAAACTATTTTTAAGTAGACATACCATAAAGCTTAATTTAAAAGTTTATTTATAAACTTTTATCTTACTTGCATCTATTTAATTTACTTATTCTCAAGAATTGTGTTTAGATTACTCATGAAAATTTCATGAGACATCAAACAGCTTGCCATAATTTTATCTTTCTTGCTGACAAATTATGTAGTAGAGATAGCATGAGCTTATTTGACTTTTAGAAAATCTAGGTAGAATAAAAGTTGTATGTCTGTATTATATATAATATTTATAACTCTAGAGTTATGCCTGTTTTAATTAAACCAACCAACAAATTAGCTTTTTTAAATTATCCTAGATCACACGAACTTGAAAAACATTTGGGCTAGTTTTTGCATTTCTGAAAGTATACTTGATGTATATAAACACAATTTCTTTAAGCCAATTAAATAGAGCTCTTTACAAATTAATTTTGGCAATGCCATCCAGTGACAGAAAAATATCATACATCTAATTGCACATATACATAGACATACATAAATGTACAGTCAGAAGCAAACAGAGATCTTATAGCTTTTGTTTTAAAATTTTATCCATGAGACATGTATGATAATGCAAAACTTACTAGTTTATAGAGGAACAATAGGATTCTAATTGTGTTTCTGGCAAACGGAGTAAGTTAAGCTTACCTGCTCAGATGGCTTAAACTTTTTACTAATATTTGTGGAGAAGATTTTTAAGATTTTTCATGTGCCTAGTTTTCCAATAGCCTTTCTCCTTTCTTCCCCTTCTGATAAGAATTACCTCCATGAAGCTTGCATTTCAAAAAGATAACTCTCAGTTATAGAGAAGACCAGGTAGAACATTTATATCTCAAAAGTACAGGGAAATAATGCAAGTTCCTCCAAGAAGGACTTTTGTTTCCTAAGGTTAGAATTTTTACAATACCTATAAGCCTTCTGAGATGAATAGGGGAGGTTTTGGGATTGGTAAAGACGATAGGTGGTCTCCTTCTGTTCTTGTGAAAACTCAACTTGTAAGACAAGTTGTACAAGTTATCCTCAATTTGTAGGACAATTGCTTTTAATTTCTCAAAGAATTGGATTGTAACCTGAATGACATCAAGGGTCTGATGCACCTATTTAACTACATTATCTTCAATTTCCTCCTTTATATCAGAGAGATCTTCAAATAAGTTAGAAATCAAAAAATTCTTATGTTCTAGATTTAGAAGCTGTTTGTCTTTGGAATGGTTTTCTTTTCCTCTGGGTACATAGTTTCATTTAGCCTAGGGGAGAATGTCTAAAAATAGTTTCTATCAGGCTTTGAATATCAGGTTCTAATTTGGTCAACTTCTGACCATAGAGTTACTTTAAAAAAAAGAATCGTTTCAAATATCTTGTCAAATTTCAGCTGAGACAAATAGTAAATACTCCTGGCATATTGAATGGATCCCTTGGATACGAGAGGTATTCCCAAAGAGGGTGCAAAGGATACTATCCTCCCAAGATGTAGAGCCACTCCCAAAGATAGCCAAAGAGAGAAAAACAGACAATTCCCCTTAGAACTGGCAACAGTTGGTTGGATCCTAGCCTTAAATGGAATGCCACTCAAATTTCTGTCCAGCTATATTTTTGGGCCCCCAACCTGAAGGTTGAGCTGCCTGCATGCAAGAAACAAAACTTGCATGTCCTAGACAGGCAGAAACCCAAGGCAAGTTTTTAGGATACAAAACAAGACAAACAAGAAGGAAATAGCTGTTTCCGGGAGAGAAAAGATTGACAATGGGTACCTCAAACTCAAATTCACAACAGTCTGAATTTGGAAAGGCAGAGACAATATAAAATTTTATCTTCCTCTTCCCACTAGACACTGCAGAGTTCTGGGAGAGCTGAGTCCAGTGAGAATTCTCATCCTTTGCTGGCTTCTGCCTGTTTTCTTAGGATTCCTGCAGGCTGTGGAGTAAGTAGGCTTTAAAGTAGAGAGTGTAGCCCTGGTATGTACGAGAATTTAGCAAACTTTTCCATTAATTTTACTTTTAGTTTTGTATGGCTGTTTAAAGGAATAACTGGTAGCAGTTTATTGGAGAACCCTTTGGAGTCCCATCAATCCTGACAGGGGCCTATAGGAGAGTATATCTAGGGGCATTCACGTTGTTATGAAAGGATTTGACAAAACCTCGAAGGACAATCTTTTCCACAATGTCCCACTTGATTGCAAATGAGACCCTGATTTCCAGGCCAGTATTTTTATCATGCACCTCAAAGAAGGTGCAACCAGGGAGGCCTCTGTGTTTTAGGTTTCTGGCCTTGGAGCTGTTGCAGCCGTAAGACCACTAACTTGGTAGACTTTTATGTTCTTGTGGTCTCTTCAGAGTGAAAAGTCAGTTCAGATAGAGCATTAGTAGAATAAGTGTTCAAGTAAAGGAGGGTAGAGAAGAGTAGTGTGAATCATGTCAGTCTTATAGTCTTTTGTTTTAGGTACCTCTTGTGTTTTTAAGTTTTTATTAGCCGTTTGCAATGAATCTTTCAATGAAGCTATTTTGGAATCTTGAAGCCTTTTTGACCTTTGGCATGCCAATTAAAAGAGGTATTCCATTCTGTTGGTTTGATTTTGGAACGCTTGCTTTCTGGTGCACTTCTTGAATGAACAATCTTGTCTAATTGGATTGTTCCCCATAAGGGCCACTGTAATTCCAGGTTGTCTTAGTAAGATGTTGCCATCTTTATAGAGATCTACAGCTTCCGGGACCATAGTTCCCAAACAGAAAATAAGCAGGTGTGCTGGATGGTGGTGGTGTGATCAATCCTTTGAAACTTGAGGATCTCATTTCTTTAGCTAAGCCTTGGGTCTCTTGGAGTCAAATTAATACCTAAGAGGGATGTGCCACGGGGTTGGGGGTTTTGTGGTATTTTACAGTGTACCTTGTTGCTCGGAAATTTTCTTGAGGTTGATGGGTAACCTAGTTTCAATCTAACCAGTTCCATAGCCAACTTGTCCTGGCACAGGAGTCTTAGAGATACGTGGTGAGCATTGTAACAGTTTTTAAATGCTTGGCCTGTGCCTACCAATCTTTTGGCCTTGGCTTTTGAGATTCTCATTAGCAATAGGTCTATTATTCCTTTCATGAGATTTCTTTATGGTGGTGTACGTCCTGATGGCTTTTAATAATCTGACTTGTGCCTTCTTAGATTTTAATTATTTTAATATTTATTTAATTTTAATTTTGATGGTCAAAACAGTCTGATTTTCTTGTTTTAATTTGTATCCCCAAGTCTCTCAGTAGTTTATTCTGCGGACTTCCCTCAAGGGTTTGTGAGTCCCCTAAGAGCGAACAGCTACCACCATTGTAGACTCCCAATATAACTCTCTCTGAAATTTTCTGGGACCCTAGAACCTTTCCGGAAACTTTAACAAACCCTGGGACATTTCTGAAACTCGAGCATTTCCTGGGAATGAGGTATATATATATATGTATATACCTCACTGAGAGAGTGGAGCTCAGATCTAAGAGCGCCTTTCCCATGGCTTTTGGTAAGGATGAGAGAAAGAGTGAACTCGAAGGGTTCAGCAGTGCCTGGCCTGTGTGTTTCATCTCTCGGGCTATTAGCAGTTAGCTTCAGGTCCCATTCCTCCTTGCCAAAAACTTAAAAAAATGAGGACAATTTAAGCGATACAAGCAAATTTTATTTAACACTTCATGAAGTGGACAGTCTCCTTTCAGAGAACTGCCAAATGGGGTGGATAAAGATTAAAGAACAAGGAAGAGACAAATACGAACTACCTCATTGGCTGAGGTCACAGAGTCAATCTTGTTTGGAGTGAGAAGGAACAAAGAAATAGGTATAGAGCCCAGAGTTAGCCTGGTGTTTGGTGTTGCCTGACTGAATACACTGCGTTTCTGGTCAAGAGGAGCATTTACAGGGACACAAAAGTTAGCTAACTTCAGTTTGCGGATGTGGCACCCCAGTCAGGAATGGCTCCATCTTAGGCCAAGAAATTTATTTCAACACTGCTGAGGTACATTCTAAATGAAAGAAAGTTGGTGATTTTTCTCCGCTAACTTTTGTCATCAAATAATCAATAATTCATCAAAATGAGAACAGCAACAGCCCAGTTAATTTCTTAAAGTCCTAGCACATTAGTTGCCTTTAAGAAATTGGAACTTTTTTTAAGTTAACGTTTGGTTTTAAACCTTATACTTTATTCTATGCTATCTTTGTCCTAACAGCCAACTATGGAAGCAGGCTCTCTTAACCTTTTGTCTGAATTGTGCATTCTAGATTTTTGTTTATTCAGTTAGTCTTTTCGAACACAAGAATGTGCTTTCCCATAGAAATTGTTTTTAGAAAGAATCCTTAGAATCCTAAGGTGGACCCCAAAAACCCTTATTTCACCTATAATGAATGTAGTTATGCAGTGGTACTAGGACTACTCTTGTACTTAATTTTGTGACATTAACTCTCTGAGAAAATGCATTTCTTTAGTTTCAATCTGTATGCAAGAACCCATTTCCACTTGCCAGGTTTTTGATGAGACTGCCCCTGTTTGACTACTGGCTGGGTGGTCTTGAACAAGGTACTTAACCTCCCTGTCCCTGTGTCCTCGTAATAAGACAATAAGAATAGTACCTATTTAATAGAATTGTTCAGAAAATTAAGTGAGAGGATCTACGCATAGGGCTAAGCACAGATGCAAGAAGAAGTTTCTAGAGGCACCTGGGAAAGTCCTTCCTTATTCTTAAAAGGAGAGAAGTCAACCTCTCCCTCACTGGTCTTGAACCAGAGACTATGTGGCCCTGATTGTTTCTAACAACCATCTTACAACCACAAACTCTGGCTGAAGCTGACACTAGGGAGAAGAGAACGGAGAGATGGAAAGAATGTGGTTCCCTAAAGACAATGCTCAGATTATTAGAAAACAAAATTCAACGGAGTAAATTTGGAGATCTAATTGGCTTTATTAAGTGATTCATAAATCAGGCCACGTCTCATCTAGCAAGCAGAGAGAGACTCTGAGGGGCTGTACAAAGTGGAAGGTTTTTATAGGAAGGAGGGTGGGGCAAGGGAGTTATTAACAAAAGAAAAGAGAGGATTGTTTCAAGCCTAGTCATCTTATTTGGGGGGAAGAAAAGGGCAGGGGTTTTATTATGCAGTTTACCTCCTTAGTGCACCTCAGGGAATATGGGACTGACCATTTAAAGGTCACATTCCTGGAGGGGCTGAAATTGTAATTAAGTTTTGGTTTGCTGTCACAGGGACCATTTCAGGCCTATTCTTTCTTTCTCTCTCTCTCTCTCTTTTTTTAACAACTGCTAAATCAAACAATTCTGAAATCCACTCCAGCTATTAACATCCTTTTATGCAAATCTATATATTTGTTCTTACTATTCAAGCCACTTTCAGTTGAGGTTTCTGTTGTTTTCAGATGGACACGTCTTCACCAAGTGAATTTTGTGAGTTTCAGAACTTGTGAGAAGCAGAGGTGACAAAAGCTACAGACCACTGGTCAGAGTCCAAGTAGAAGGTGAGCCCCACTGATGCCTGACCATGTGTCGGGATGGGAAACCCCTTCCACCGTGCCTGTATTCTTATGGCTGGACTGATTATAAAAATGACACAAGACCAGATTATCAGGAAAAAACCCAATTTAATTACATGCGCATGGGAAAATCATGAAAATGATGCTCAAAGAGTGAACAAAACACAGGGAGTATATGCTATCTTTTACGTAAAGAAACAATAAATTTCTGAGGAATTGAGAAGACAAAGAAATAGGTTTGGGGTACGTATTTTGTGAGGAATTTAAACAGAGTTTAGAGTAAATTAACTAAGTTTGTTTACGCAGGCTTCTCAGCCGGGAAGTCCCTAGCTCTGACACAGACCCTGGGTTCTTAGGCTCTCTGAGTAATAGAAATTGACAAGAGGCACAGCCAAAGCCTGAGCCAAGGTTTCATCGGGGCTTATGCTGGAGCACTAGGGAGACAGCGCGGGAGAAGAGGCTCTCTGGCTGGCTTCCTGAAGAGGGCCGTCTTGAGTCTTTTAAGGGCTGAAGGGAGAGCACTGGCTTCATGATTCTCTTGCACCAGAGGTGTTCCGCTTCCCTTTTCCTGGTAGCATCCTCTTCGCACGCCGGGCAGTTGTGGTCCCCGCACCTGCCCAGTTGGTCCAACCTGGCGGTGTTGCTCGCTATTCCCGCTGCGGGAAGGTCGTACAGTGGGCATCTCGAGGCTTTGGGCGCATGCGGGAGTCGGTTCAATTGCTGGCGGGAAGTTGTGCGTTGGAAGGTTACTCATCTTGACTTCAAAACTAGCTGGGCTGGGAGGTGCCGGCTGAGGATGAAGGCCGGAGTCCCGTCCCTATTCCGTCTCAGCTCTGGGGGTAAGGATGCCGGGAGAGCACCTTTCACATGGGAGATTCATTTCCTACTCTCAGGGGAAACAGAGACAAGAGGGTCAGAACGCCGTATTCTTCTCAAGTAACTTTAATTAAAAATAATCAGTATGCTCTTATGGGATATTTTGGGGCGGCCTGCCCTGGGCCCCAACAACCATCCAGTCTGGGGACCTTTGGAGGCCCATACAGCCCACCTCCTGGAGCTAGCCGTGTGAGCCTCAGGGGGCACGTTGAAGTGCTTCAAAAACATAAAATCAAGAATACAGAACAAGAATATATTATTTTACTAAAAGTATTCTAAGCCTATGTTAGCGTAGATATACATACAACTATAAAATATACAATCTAGAGCTTTCATCGGGAATGAGAATTCTTGGACCAAAACAAAGATTTACCAGGGAGACAAAAATAGGCAGACAAGTGACTTAAACAGTAAATAATCTTTTCTGATTGATTTTTTCCCCATCATTAAGAGTCAGTGTCACTGATGTCTGGCTTTCCTCAGGATTCATGACATGAAATCTTTATCTCGAGAAATGTTTGTTAAAAATAAACAAAGTATTGGGGCCGGCTCCCGTGGCCGAGTGGTTAAGTTCACGGGCTCCGCTGCAGCGGCCCAGGGTCCGGATCCTGGGCGCGGACATGGCACCACTCGTCAGGCCACGTTGAGGTGGCATCCCACATCCCACAACTAGAAGGACCTGCAACTAAGATATACAACTATATACGGGGGGCGGGGGGGGGGGGTGGTTTGGGGAGATAAAGCAGAAAAAAAAAATAAAGTATTTAATGTGTCTTTCTATCACATGTTGCCTATAGTGTAGCACCAGGCATTTTGTTGTATCTGCCAGTAGTTATTTATCTGAACGTAAGTTTTTGAAGGACCTGGTTCTGTAAATGCATAAGAATATCATTAAGATTTATGTTTGAATTTTCAGTAGAAACTCATAAGAATCAAATATTTGGCGCTAATGAAGGGAATAGACAGATTTGTCTAATTCTTCTAAATCCTTTTTTTAAAAGACTGCAAAGTTTACAACTGCAAAAGTGTGACTTCTTACAAACTTCATGACACTTATTTTTTGAGAAAAATCTGTGATTAGCAAGTTATATAACTAAAATGAAACTAATTTTAAAATGCAATTTTAAATAAATTTTAAGTTCAATGTATCATTCATGAAACTATTTGTAGTTTTTTCCAAACATTATATCTGAAACTAGTCACCTTTGTCTAAATGCTCTATTTTGATGTGACTTTGAAATACTCATTATTACATTTTCATTTCTTTAGACATCTCCCTGATTTTTGACTCATGTCATTTTCAGGGAAAGTATGTCATTAGAATTTATCTTTTGTATTTTTTCCAATCAAATTCTTCAACTATACTCCTCTTGCTACAAAATTACCTCGTCCAATATGAATATTCTCTTCTCTTTTTATACAGTTCCTCAAAGAATTCATCCAGTCGCAAATCTTCAACTCCTACCTCCACACTAGTTATCACCAAATTTATTCAATTATTAATTCGATCTATAGATATTTATTGAGTGTTTTCTGACCTGTTAGACACTTTGCTGAGTACAATGGTGAGAATGTCTCCCCTCCCAGACTTTCTTTCTTCTTGTTTGTTCATTCATTCTTTTATTCAACAAATATTTAATGGACTGCTACTTTGTGCCAAGGAAAGTACTAACTGGAGGAATTAGAATTTCTTAGAGAAAAGTAAATGGATAATTTCAACTTCGTGAAGTGAGTGCTATTATGATAAAGGTTTTACACAGGGAGCTGTGGAAGATGGACGGGCACGGAGGTTCAAGAAAAGGTCTTGCATTATTTAGTGTCTTGCCTGGGATATCAAACCCAAGTCAGCTGTCTTGGTTTGGGTTTCTCTAGAAGTGACCCTGAGACAAGGATTCAAGAGCAAGTAGTTTATTTGGTAAAGTGGTAGATGAGTGGGGCTGTAGGACAGGGAGGAGAAGGAAGCCAATATAAAGTGTGTGCGATCAATCCATTTACCACCATGGGCAGCTGGACCTCAATCCCTCTAGGGAACTATGAGAAAAGTGCGTTATACAACGCAGAGTGACCAACGTCCCTCTGCCCTAGGATGAGGAACCTGGTTTTTATCTGCCAACTCCCTGTCCACCTTTGTCTGCTTCTGGGGACATTGACTCTCTCACTTCCAGCTTTCCTTATGCATGGCTGAATGTGCTTTTGTGGCTAAAGAAAGCCTTTAGATCAATAAGTGCAGATATTTACATTAAGCAGGCTTGACAGTATATAAATGAAGGTTGCAGGCATATCTACAGGGTAGCAACACCATTTGCCAAACCAGGTAATTCAATAGAAGGAATTTAACACAGGAAATTAGTTACTAAGTTGTCAGAAGTGCTAAAAGAATAAACAGGGAAAAGGTGAGGAGATATCAAGATTAGCAACTACAGGAAGCCACTATGACCCCTAGGGCTAGAGGAACACCGGCAAGAAAGAGTGTCTGGGCCCAGGAACCAGAGCTGTGCAGCAGAAGTTTGAACACTGAGGAGACATAGCACTGCTGGGGATGTTGATTGAAGAAGAGTAAGATAAAGATATACCCTGGTTTTGTCCACTCTCCTCTTTTACAAAGTCTAGCCAATACCTGCCATTGGCCAAACCCAGCTAAGAAGACATCAGCCAAAGGAGCCTGGTAAGTGTGGCTTGAGAGACCAGGCTCTTGTTATACACAGCAGAGTAGAGAAGGGTAGGGGGTAGACCTCAGAGCCCATAGGCCAATAACCAGCACAGGTTTCTTTAGGCTATGTTGCCTAAGGAGAGTTTTCATGATTTTCCTTACCTAATTTTATTTTGCACTGTTTGCCATCAAATTATCTTCATTTTGTTCAGGGTAGTGTTGTTCTTGACCCTAAAATAATACTATGCTCAGTTGTCCCAGTCTACACTTTTCCTTTCTACATTCTAATTGTCTTTCAAAGTCCAGGTCATGTTCTTCCCCAGACATTCCAGTTGGCAATGATATCCCCTTCACTGATAGTTTTTAGTGTGTGTCTGTGTGACAAAGACAGTATTTTATGCTGCTGTGCATCGGTTCCTGTTTATTGAGTGTTTTATTTGCCCTTCCCCACCTTTCTGGAGGGTAGGGACCTATATGAGTTAGAATTATCTTATGCTATTTGATAGAAAAGCAAAAATACTACTGACTTTTTCTCTCATGTAAACATGGATCGTCTTGGCTGATATGACAGTTTCTCTATCATCATGGATCTGCGGCGCTAATCGTAAATATATTACTTCCACTTCGTGATCCAGGTTAGCCATGTGAATCTAACCATTATGCCCACATTCTAGCTAGCAGGATGGAGGCCATGGGGAAGAGGAGGCCAAGACTCCTGTTAGATCACTTCAGGGTTATTACAGATCATAGCCACTTTGGGCCACATAGTTACATGGTCAGAGCTGCATGCCAGAGAGTCAGCATATTGCTTATTCCAAGTAGTCAAATATGTTATGCTGGGTCATTTAAAGAGCAAATACCAAGATGGAATTAGATGTGCAAAAGCTTTACCCGGGGAAATGCCTGTGAAAGATGAAAGAGAGAGAGCAGGAGTACGCAGAGAAGACTTTCAGATCATGAGTCATGCATGTCTGACATCTGTGAAAGAGAAGGAATTGGGTAGGAAGAACTTCATACTGCAGTGCCGCTCTGAGAAAGTCTCAGCCAGCCTGTAGGAAGCCCCAGAGCAAAGATTTCCCATTAAAGAAGTCCTGTGTAGGGCAGGAATCACCCAGCTTTGTTGCCCTCCCTGTGCTCAGTCCTGCCAACAGGTTGTCTCTGACAAAGAGATACGAATGTACGTCTCCAGGATGCCATACCGGGTGACCATGGCCCCCTTGCTTCTATTCCTGTAGGATCTTCCTAGAACCCTTCCTCACACTTCTTTCCTGCCCTTTTAACCTCCAATACAATGTTATATACATAGGTGGTGGAATATTATATACATGTGCTTTCTGAGTGATTTCCTAGCTTTAAATGTCAGTTCATAGACTTTAGCTTTTTCTTGGTTGTCTGAGTAAAACAACACAACCACAAACAAACTAAGATATAACAAGATTATGAGGTCCAATGTTTCTTGGAGAACTAGGAAAATTTTCTGAGAGAGATGATATTTGATTAGTTTTTTAACGGAAGTTGTTAAAGGGGATGATGAGTGGGAATGTTGCGAACACTGAGAAGGGCAGCATAAAATTAAGGGTTCATAGAATTCAGAAGAAGGCAGTGAACACGTATAATTTTACAGATGAGATCTAGTTCAACTGCTCCTATTAGGGAACAGGTGGGGAAAATGAGGCACAAGTAGTAATTTCCCTAAATTCACGCAGTGCAGGGAGGCATCATCCGGCTCAAGCCGCAGGTTTCCGGTGTCCCAGCATTGCGTGTGCTCTGCTCTGCCTCCGACTTCTAAAGTGAGCACCTCTTTTGTAAGGGCTTTATTGCCAAACTTCCCTAACTAATAAATTCCATTTGGAGGTCATATCCCACAAAAGGAATTGAACAGAAACAAAGTGATTTGGGGTTTCAAAGGTCAAGCCAAAGAGGCTATTTTACAGGAAAATGAAAACCTTTGTTATAGTCATTAAGCATAAAAATTGGTGACTGATAGTCATAACGCCTTATGCTCTGGTTAACTTAATCAACAGAATCTGTAAAATATCAATCCATTCGCTATTTACCCTAGGAGATGCTTTTGGAGAAATGTAAGCTTTCATATTAATTGGAACAAATTGCACATAATGGGTTTCTCTAAATGGTCTGATGCCTCACACTGTCAAGTCTTCGCAGTCCAGATCTTGAGGATCACTCTCTTGGGTATAAGGATGCAAACAGCTCCGTCTTCCCAGAGTTGTCCAGCTGAGGTGTAAGAGGATTGCTGCATGAATCACAGGTAATAGGAGTTTGCTGCTCCTTCTCCCATTATTGTAAGGCATAAAATAAACTGCAAAGCTAAACACTCGCCCCAGGCTTACTTACATCTCCATTTCCTTACCTCTGAGAATCCAGGAGCATTTTCAACAAGTTTACAGCTTCATAAGACATTAATATAGCCCTTCAGTTGCAATAATGTTCTGCCAAGTGCGGTGCTCTCCGAATGGCATCATGTATACTACTAATAGCGCACTAAATCTCTCTCAGGTCCCGCCAGCCTCTGTGATCAAGGCTGTTTCAGGGGAGCTGTTTGAAGAGGTTGCTGATTCTCAGTATTGGTAACAAGGAGCCAAAGCGGGGGACTGCATTCAATACTGAAACTATCTATGTCTTGTTTTGCAACAAAAGCTACAGCTTTCTTTTCTCTTTTGGACCTGATGTCTTAGGATCAGAGACAGACCCTCAACAAAGAGAAGATAACTGGTTCAGTTAAGTAACAATAAACGCATCATGCAAATTCCACTAACAAGATAAAAACCAGTTGGATCAGAGTTGTGCAAGTTTGTCCTGACTTTTCTGTTCTGTTTCCCAATCACACGTAGGAAAAAGTGGCCAGATAATTCTAGCGCCTTTATGAAATAGCAAGAGTTTACCTGCAAGTAACGTAATATTCAGAGAGGAGTGGCTCAGGGAGTAAGAATATTGTGTCGAAATGATGCCGGCTCAGTGAGTCGAGGAGTCAAAAGAAAGATTTCTTGGACTCTCAAGGTCTGGCAGTAGTCCTCTTTTATTCAGAGGATAGCATGGAATAGCATGGGGACAGGACCCATGGGCAGAGAGAGCTGCAATGTTTTGAGGGTTAGAGCTAAATTCATAAGGCATAGGTATGTGAGTTATTTCTTTACAAGACAAAGGAAAGATGACGTAAAAAGTCATTAAATGGTATCAGTGCAGGTGGGGTCTGGTTATCGGGTCGTCCTATACTTTCAGATAAGAATCAGATCGGATTAAGTCAGGATGTCCTATGCTTCCCAGAGGATGATACAGATCAGTACTTAGGGCAGGTGACTTTGGGCTTCTCTCCCTGGGGCAGGCTTGATCCTCATCAATATAGTGAGAAGGCTGGAAATAGGTGGTTCCAGGGTTTATTTAAGGATTCAATGACATCATCAAGGATTAAGAATTTTCCATTTTTCCAATCTACCACCCAACATTTATTCTGCTCATGGCCATTATGGTTGGCCAGAGAACATGTCGATCAGCTGTTAATTTAAACAAACAAAAATCCCTGATTCTCAGTGGACTAAATGCCAATTTATAAACTCTGTGAAAATAATGTAGGCTGATACTTTCATGACCTTATACAAGGAAATGGAGGAACTCTTTTAGAAGTCACACACATTTTTAAAAATTATAAAAATTATTAATTTATGTTAAAATTAAAATATTCTATTGATCAAATTATTATGAAGAGAATGAAGATATAAGCCACAAAATAAAAGATATTTATAACACAGCCAACAAAGGAATAAATTCAGAATATACATAACATTCAGTATAATATCTATGAAGTAATAAGAAAAATACAAACATCCCAAGAAAAAAAATGTGCAAAAGGTATTTTATAGCAGAGGCAAAAAAAGGTCCTCAATTATATGAAAGAGAGTTCAACCTATTTAGTAATTAGGTAATTTAGTAATTAAAATCATAGCTGCTATGGACTGAATTTTCTGTCCCCCCGAAATTCATAGGTTGAAACCCAAACTCCCCACTGTGATGATATTTGGAAATGAGGCCTTTAAGAGGTAATGAAGGTCACATTAGTTTATGAGGATGAGGCTCTCATGATGGGATTAATGGGCTTCTAGGAAGAAGAAGCAGAGAGGGAGTTCCCTCTCTCACCATGTGAGGACACAGGGAAAAGGTGGCAGTCTGCAAACCAGAAGGAAAGCCCTCACCAGAACCTGACCGTGCTGACACCCTCATCCCAGACTTCCAGCCTCCAGAATTGTGCAAAAATAAGTTTCTGTTTTTAAGCCATGCAGTCTATGGTGTTTTGTTATGGCAGCCTGAACTGACTAAGACAATAGCATACATCAGATTGGCAGCTATTAAAAAATTAGATCATATCATGTGTGTTGGCCAATTTTTAGATTAAAAGAATTCTCATCCACTGCTGGTGGGAGTATAAATTGGAACAACCACGTTGGAAAACAGCTTGGTATTCCCTAGAAAATTTGAACATGCAAGTGTCCTACATTGCACTCCTAGAAATCTACCCCAGGGAAATGCTTCCAAATCTGCACCAGGAGACAAGCACATGAATGTGTAACACGTCATTGTCCACTATGACTGAAAACCAGGAGCCTGAATGTTTATCAACAGCAAAGTTGATAAGTGTGTTGTGATACATTTATACACAAGAATGCTATACTACAGTGAAAATGACCTATAACTAATTAATCAACAGGGTTAATGTCAAAAAGATACTATGGAATGAAAGAACCAAGTCACAAAATAATTCTTACAATACAATTTCATTTACGTAAACTTCAAAAACAGGTAAGACTGGGGCTGGCCTGGTGGCGCAGTGGTTAAGTGCACACGTTCCACTTTGGTGGCCCGGGGTTCTCTGATTTGGATCCCGGGTGTGGACATGGCGCCGCTTGGCAAGCCATGCTGTGGCAGGCGTCCCACATACAAAGCAGAGGAAGATGGGCACGGATGTTAGCTCAGGGCCAGTCTTCCTCAGAAAAAAGAGGAGGATTGGCAGCAGTTAGCTCAGGGCTAATCTTCCTCAAAAAAAAAACAAAAACAGGTAAGATAAACTTTTATTTTAATCAGCATTATTGAGGCAAAATTCACAATCAAGCAAGTGTAAAATCAAATAGGTTTGGACATATGCATATACCTATGAAACCATCACCACAATCAAGACAGTGGACACATTCGTCACTCCCAAAAGTCTCCTTCTGCTCCTTTGTAATTCCTCCTTTTCATCTCTTTCTGTGCCATATCTCTCTGTTCCCAAGTCACCATAGATCTACTTTTTATTGCTATGTATTACTTTGTCTTTTCCAGAGTTTTATATGAATGAAATAATACAGTATGATCTGTTTTCTTTCACTCAGGATAATTACTCTGAGATCACCTATTTTGTTGTATCAATAGTTTATCCCTTCTTATTGCTGAATAGTTTTCCACTGTATGGATATACCACAATTTATTTTATCCATCCACCTCTTGGCTGACACGTTGATTGTTTCCAGGTATTAGCTATTGCAAATAAAACTGCTATGAACGTTCCTCTACACGTCTTTGTTGGCACATGAATTTCCTTTTCTCTTCAAATGGAATGGCTGAATCTATGCTAGATGTGTGCTTAGCTATTTAAGAAAATGCCAAATTGTTTTCAAAGAAGATTGTACCATTTTACATTCCACCAGGACAATGTGAGCCTTCTAGTTTATCCAAATCCTTACCAAAACCTAGTATGGTTAGTTTTTTCTATTTTAGATATTCTGATAGATGTGTCGTAGTATTTCATTGTAGTTTTAATTTGCATTTCCCTAATTTGCATAGTGACTGATGATATTGAACATCTTTTCATATGATTGTTTGCCATCCATATATCTTCTTTGGTGAAATATCCCTTCAAATCTTTTACCACTTTTTAAATTGAGCAGGTTTTTCCCTCTTACTGTTGAGTTTTAAGAGTGCTTTACATATTCTGGATACAAGCTTTTATCAAATATACATTTTGCAAATATTTATTCTGAATCTATGGCCTTGTCTTTTCATTCTCTTGATAGTGTCTTTCAAGGAGCAGAAGTTTTTAATTTTGATGAAGTCCAAATTATTAATTCTTTTATGGATTATGCTTTTTATATCATATATAAGAAATCTTTGTCTAATCCAAGTTTACAAAGACTTTCTCTTACGTTTTCTTCTGGAAGTTTATGGTTTTAAATCTTACATTTAGGTCTATGATTTTGAATTATTTTTTACATGATATGAAGTATAGATCGAAGTTCATGTTTCTTTCTGCATCTGGACATTCAATTGTTCCAGCACCATTTGTTGAAAAGACTGTCCTCTCTCCACTAAATTACCTTTGTACCTTTGTCAAAACATTGGTCATCCCTATTTGTGTGGGTTCATTTGAGGATTCTCTATTCTAAAACAATACGCAGATAAGTGGTTAGACTAGAAATAAAAGTAAGAGGCTGATTAACACAAATTTCAGGGTCATGCTTACCTTCAGCTGAGTTTACAGAGCAGACAATTGTCAACGAAAATAATCCATAACCAATCTATAAATGAAAATTTTGGAGAGTTTATTCTGAGCAAAAATCTGTGGACTATGGCCCGGGGCATTTCTTCCTGAAGGAAGAAAGGGCACCAAAAAAGTGACGTGTACAGAGTGGTTATATACCCCCAAACAGGATGTTTCACATATGACTGAAATGTCCCTCCCACAATAGTCACAAGATTGCCCTGTCGGCATAGCACTTGATGGACACAGCAGGTAGTGGGTCTGCTATCTTGGTGGGCATAGCAGGAGGCAAGTCTATTGTCTCGAGCTGGGTGGTCACAGGTGAGTGCAGCAATCAGTTCCTAGCCTAAGGAATGATGCTTAATCCTTAAGGGAATGCCAACTTTGGGAGGGGGAGGGAAGTTGCACCTTTATCTCAAGGGCCTTTGTTCTTGCCATAGGGAATATCTAAAGCAGATATACAATGCATGCTCAACGGCCATGGTCAGGCCCTTTTGGAAAGACAAGGTCAGGCCGAATTAGGTTTACACCAAATGGCTTCCTCATATACTCCAATATATCCTATTGCATGCCATTTTTATTTGTCACAATTATGAGATCAAGGAAAGGGTTCTAGGACACAAAATGCTGTGTTCCTTAAGCTGGGTAGTGAGTACAAGTCTCTTTGGTTTTTATTATTAATCATTAAACCTGGTATACATTATAGAAAATCTATTTTATAAACTCTATGAACTCTATATTTCACAATAAAAAAGTAACCCCAAATTGACTTCCCCACAGGTTTCATTAGTCAAAACTGCTTAACATGGCTCCCCCTA
Source organism: Equus przewalskii (assembly GCF_037783145.1). Taxonomy (NCBI): domain Eukaryota; kingdom Metazoa; phylum Chordata; class Mammalia; order Perissodactyla; family Equidae; genus Equus; species Equus przewalskii. The sequence goes on along the minus strand of NC_091839.1, from coordinate 31,594,102 downwards.
AACCAATCATTACCAAAGGTGTGTTGAATTTTTAGGCATTGCAAGCTGACCAAAGGCCAGGTGCTGATTGTTAAGCTATTTTCTCTTACCTCAAACCCACGCGCTTCAACATTCTGCTGCGTCATGCGGCGGCTGGGACTCTGGGAACATCTCCGCCTTGCCAGCTCTCTCCCTGTTAAGCTGACAGTAGAGGGCGCTAGAGGGAGACTGGCAAACAGGAGGAGAGAAAAGGGGTATGAAACGCCGTCACGCGTCCTGCTGCCCTTAGCATGTCCAGGCAATGATGCTTTCGCCAGCCAATTGGTTCCAGTTTTCAGATTTCTTTCCCCGCACTTCTAGACTAGTCTCAGAGTTACCAGAACCAGGCAGTGCCCCCTTCTCTGAGATCTGAGTGCTGCTCTCTTCCCATTTTGGAAGTTCTGATAACCTAAACTCTTCCATTTGTTCCCCAAGAACTGGGAGTGAAGGCTGCTTCGTGCATTTTCTGTCATCGTCACCTCACTGTTCCCTTTTTTGCCTTGTAGTCTCCCAATACCTTCCAATTAACCAATTCTCTGCATCAAATTCACTCTCCTAAACTAGCTGCAGTGGTTTTGCTTTTGCTGACTTGATTCCAGCTGTGTCATTCACGTTAGTTTTTTCTTTCTGGAAGATAAGGTAGCCTGAAAAGAGGAAAAGATACTTGAAAGCTACTACGCAACTTTTTTCACTTTCTTTTAATCAGGTGGTTTGTTACTGTAAGAGCAAGTCTTAGACCAAATTCAGCTACACACTCCTACATTTATGAGCCAGCAGGAACAAAAGTGTTACAATCAATTTTGTAACTCAGTAGTCCCAGTTCCTGTCCTTTTAAGTCCTTGACAAAAACACCATATGAAACAGGTTTCATGGAGGCAGAGCCAACATGGTGTAGTGGGAGGGTTCACTAATCTGCTAGTAAAATCAGATGAGAGGATCCTCCAAAAATATTTTAACACAATTCTGAAGCCGAAGTGAAGACCAAGCTTTGGTTCTAATGACTGTATATTCCTAGACCCTTTCACGCAATGATGAAAAGGCCAGTCTACACACCTTGAACAATGCATTTCACAAGTGGAACAATATTTTCCAGCAAGCCCGCTGGTGCTTTTTAGAGATATCAGAAGGGAGAGCCCTTATGGTAGGGACTCTGAAATGTGGGGACCTGCTTAGAATTTTTCAGTTCTAACTATCTATACCTGGATTAGGGTATTTCAAACGACCACTAACTGCCCCTAGAGTGTAGAAAAAGTAATACATACACATCCAGAGCATGTGTGTTCGTTGATAGTGAAGTATTATTTTGTAGATTATAGTTAGTATAACAACACGCTCGGGTCATATCCTGGGACTGGAAGAAGAGACTTCTTTCCCTGAGCGTTTTGCCTCTCCTTGCCTAAATAATACTGGGGTTCTATTATCAAGACCAACAGTGTCTGCTCAAACCTAACTATGTTAACTAGATTTATACATATTTACGTGTTAGGCTGGTAAAATTTAATTTTATTGAATTACATGAGGAAGATTAAATTTTATTTGTGACTCTAGTGTTTATGTAAAGGTTTCCATATTTCCCCAAGAACAGTCCTGGTTTATTTCTGTTGTCTTAGTGGATTACTGATAACTCCTTTCAATCTTGATAGTGATCAGGGTTGGGCAATATAATGTTTGTTAATTCCTGTAAATAGTGTAATAAAATGAGTCATGTCATTTTCATTGTCAACATGATGAATTAGTTGGGTGTACACATAAAATACTCTATAGTCTTTTAAAAATCTTCTCTATTAAGGTCGAAGAGTGGATTATTATTTAAATGTCTTTTCAGAACTGCTTCAGGTTTTGCTACCTTCCCTTTCTAACCCTCTACGTGCATATATGAGTTGCATGTATGAATTTAAAGTATTTTTCTCTCTGCATTTTTGGAGAGTGTGCTATATAATTAAAATGAAAAGTTAAAATTTGATGGGAAAAATCTGTTCTGTTTTCTAACAAAGGAACTATCAATGTATTCTTAGATTATAGGTGAGAGTTTCAACCAAGAAAGGTAGATTGATTAGGAGTGATTTAGTGCACCTCACTGCATCTGTGCTAATTATACAAACTAAAGAACCATCTTTACCCCGAAACTTGAAACTCTATTACAATGTTAACGAAAGCATTAGTAGCTAAAACCTCTGGCTTCTAATTGAGCTGATCAAAGCCATTTGAAAGAATACCAAAAAAAGGTAAAGAACCAGAGAAACATTTAAAAGTTCAAACAGCAGGAAAGAAGATGTCTGTGTGCAGCAGGAACCTTGGAACTGTGATAATTAGTCTGGAATTAACAGCTGAGCAAAAACCTAACACTGAACCTGACAAGATTACTGCATCTGATTTATGTGAAAGATGTCATATTCATAAAAAGTTTTAAAGGGAATTTTTTCTCTGATATTTGCATACAAGAGAGGATAGAAATCTTTATGGTGCTGTATTAGCTTAGAGATGTAGAGCTCTTGAGTTTCTTAAAAGTGCGTAAGAGAAAATTCTTTGTAGAAGCTCTAAAGGGGATTTGGAAATAACCCCCAGAGATGAAGTTGTGTGTTCCTGGGATCCAGCTGAAGAACATGCCTCCTAAATCTGACTTAAGTTAATGGGTCTGGCAACATTAGGTCTAACACAATTTTCAGTCCTGATTTTCTGTTCTTTCCTGCGTAGGGCAGTCTAAGAATCATCTATGATCCCTCCCCTTTCATCATATTTGTAAAGGTAACAGGCCAGCATGCTCATTGCCCCTAATCAGACCAGGTGCGGAGATGGTAGGCTTTTGTCTAATTTTCAGCTCTAGGCCAGTAAAGGTCATTGGTGACAAAAGATTTTGATTTTCCTTATTCATTGTAGAACTATTTACTGTAAGATAACCTCTATAATTGAAATTTAAAGAGATTTACTTTGTCTAGGCCCAAGAAAATAAAGCTTAGAGAAGTGATTTAGTTTCTTTCTGAAGTCTATTCTGTGACAGTCGTTTTTAGTTCTATTAAAGGTCAGGGCAAAAGGTATGGAGCAAAAGACCAAGTCAGATCAACGTAGGGTACATGTTACAAATGTCCCGATTTTGATTTGGGAATAACTAGAATTTATTTGCCAGATGTTTGCTCTTCTGAAGATATTTAAGGAAAGGGTACCAAATAATCACTTTTCTGAGAAGGTTGGAATGTAATCTTTGATGGGCCAGAGTAAGCAGTGGTGAAATTCGTAATACTATTCTTTTGAAGTTGAATATCTGCAGCATCCAACTATGTACCTATCTATCTACTTATCTATTAATTATCGATCTATTTATCTATCATCTATCATTTGCAGTACTTTATAATTGTAAATGAACTTTATAAGTCTAAATTTATAAAACTTATTTAGCAATCAGTAAGAAATGCTTTGAGGAATTGAATTCTTCAATTGATATCCTTGAAACTTAATACTAGCTTGAGCATTTAAACTGTTATTTGTATGAGTAGTGTGAGTGAATGTATGTGTGTGTTTTGAAAGCATCATATCAAGAAAACCCTGTCTCATCAAATTGTGTTACCGCATACAATTGCGGTTCTTGGCATGATGCATTAAAAAAGCCAATTAATTACAGCATCAACCTTTGGGAAAAGAGATAGGCCTTATTCTGTGAGACTGACCTGAAGGGAGAACAGGAGGCTTGTGCTCTCAGATCTGTCTCCCAGATTCAGGATTTGGGACAAAATTTAAGATGTTAGGGAGTGCAGGCTGGCACACGGAAATGCCAATGGGACAGGTTTTGACTGGTGGCCTTCACGCCTTTATGGTAAGGTTTTAAACATTTATGATGGGATTCTGAACATTTATGATGAGGTTCTAAACTTTTGTGATGGGGTTCTACACATTTTTGATGAGATAGGGAAGGAATTTTAACACTGGATCTTCCTGAATGAGGGACCCCACACTTCTATTAGAGTCTGACTTTCAAGTTCCAGTCGTGTCCCGGTCCTTGGGTCCTTGGGTTCCGCAGGAAGGATGATCTCCTGGGCCCCTTTAGAGCCACTTTGAACAGACCTCCATCTCTGATCAACAAAAATGATTAAGGATTGTCTTTCAGAAAAACTGCGAAGTCACGCAGCCAGGGCATGTGCAAAAGAAGAAATCGTGACCTGAAACGACCTCAGAACCAAAGATCCTCCTTCCCACGGAACCCAAGGACTGGGACATAACAGGAACTTGAAAGCCGGACTCTTATCAGAAGCGAGGGGCCCACATTCAGGAAGATCCAGTGTTAGAATTCTTTCTCCACCACGTGCAAAATGTTTAGAACCCTATCATGAATGTTTAGAACCCTATTGTGAATATTTAGAACCCTATCATAAATGTTTAGAACCCTATCATAAATGTTTAGAACCTTACCATAAATACCTGAATCCCCAAAGAAAAGCTGTCCCACCAGCACTTCCACGTGCCAACCTGTTCTCCCCAACCTCTTAAATTTTGTCCCAAATCATGAATCAGGGAGACAGATCTGAGGGCACACGCCCCTGTCTCCCTGGAGATCCATCTCTCCCCTCAAAGGCTGGTGCCATAATTAATTGGCTTGTTTATGTGCTTTGGGCAGAGAACCCCAATTTTGGGCAGCAACATTTGGTTCCACGGTTGGTCATTTCAGGTCATGATTTCTTCTTTTGCACATGCCCTGGCTACATGACTTTGCAGTTTTTCTGCAGGACAATCCTTAATCACTTTGTCAATAAGAGATGGGGTCTGTTCAAACTGGCTCTAAATGGACCTGTGGTTACAAAGGAGCTACAAAAACTAACAACAAAAAAGTCTTTAATTAAGCTGGGAGGAAACTTGGAGGGCCAAGGAACATAAGGAAGTTATTCTTTCAAACTTGAATCGCTCACTTATCAATTGAGTGAGTCCCTCAGTAGGTCAGACTTTAATCTGGAAGGTGATAATGACTCGTTCCTCAAAAAGTTTAGGTCTTTACTGTTTGGCAGAAACTACTAAAAGACCTTGTGCGATTAAAAGATGTTTGATGTGGCCATTACAAACCTCAGCTCCCTCAGTGCCTGACTCTGGCAGATAGTCTCTCCAAGGATTAAAAGTAGACAGATTTATTTAGTTTTGCCTATTGAGTCTCATATTTAACTTTCAACTTTATTGCTGACATTTTATCTTCAGTTGTAAGCACAAAAACATTTCAAACCCTGCGTTATCAAATTTGGTTTAGTTATTGTGTTAAAATGCCAGCAATATGATAGCTACTATACCCATGTAATTGTTAAAAGATATTTTGCTATTGGAATTTCTTTATCAGAAAAAAGGAAGGATTTTTTGTTTTGTTTCAAATAGTGTTGGCAGCGTCTTCCTTCAGGATAGCCAATGAATGATGTTAAAAATTAAATTCTAAAACTTACTATCCATATCCTTATAAAGAATTGAAAATGTCTTAATAAAAATGATCTTATGCAATACTCTTTTGAAAGTGTTGGCATCTTCTCAAAAGTTCATGTCTACACAACATTCAGACGTTGAACACATTTCAGCAATAACTTTCATACGAATTGAAGTCCTTCAGCTTCTTCTGATATTGCTTGATTTTGGGAAAGTTATTTGATAATTTATTAAAAGTGGCTCAAATAATTATCAGTGTATTGTCTTAATACATGTATAGTACATATATATTTATAGCAAACATATTACAGTGTTTCAAAAATAAATAACCTTTGTTATACTTTTCTGCATGAACATAATATGGAAAAAATAAGCAAAATGAAAAGATCCATTGAATATCTGGAATTGTAAAAGTTTTAGATAATCTGATCAAGAAAGTTAGATGCAGACTTTTGTAATCTCCTGTGAGCTGTAATATCAGACAATGTTACTGGTTAACTTTTCATTGCCACTTGTTCATTTTATATAGGTATTGCAGTATCAGCAGCGCACATTTTAATAGCTGCCCCCATCCCGCAGTGCATACTTCTTACTTTGTGCATGGTATCTTACTCTGACTGATGCTATATGTGCTGTATGTGTGTGATATTGTGATTTATAAGAAATATATTTATTTGAACTTCATACAGAGTTCCTGGCTCACAGAGCTCCCCAAACCCTTGGAATTTCCTAAATGGTGAGAACCATAAAGGTGTTAGGTTAATGAGGTGACTTTTGGACCACACCTAAGAATGGGGGCTGGTTGCCAGGCACACTAACCATGTGATTAGAGGGTTGGAACTTTCAGTCCCGCCCCCTGACCTCTGCAGAGGAGAGGAGGCTGGAGGTGGAATCAGTCGCTAATGGCCAATGATTTAATCAGTCATGCCTAGGTAATGAAGCCTCCATAAAATCCAAAAGGACAGAGTTCAGAGAGCTTCTGGGTTGGTGAGCACGCAGAGGTGTGCGGAGGGTAGCCAGCCTGCAGAGTGCACAGAAGCTCCATGCTTTTCCCACAGACCTTGCCCTCGGCATCTCTTGCAACTGGCTATTCCTGAATTATATCCTTTTATAATAAAATGGTAATCTAGTGAGTAAACAGATTTCTCTGATTTCTGTGAGCTCTTCTAGCAAATTAACTGAAGTGAAGGAAGGGGTCGTGGGAACTGCTGATTTATAGCCAGTTGTTCAGAAGTACAAGTAACAACCTGGACTTGTGGTTGGCATCCTGAGTTAGAGAGGGTCATTGGAACCTCCTTCCAATTTATAGCCCATGGGTCGGAAGCACAGGCCAAACCCTGGGCTTGCGGCTGCTGCTGAAGTGGAGGGTGGTCTTGTGGGACTGAGCCCTTTACCTGTGGAGTCTGATTCTATCCCTGGGTAGATAGTGTCAGAATTGAGTTGAATTCTTGAACACCCTGCTGGGAGCCTCCGCACACACATGTTGGCTTGAGTCCAGGAACCCTTTTAATGTGTTATGGAGCCATTTTAGATTCTCTGAGGAATCCAGAGCTCTATGGAACGTGGGTTCTAAACTGGTCTAGGTGAAACTTCGAAGGCTTTTTCACTTAAAAATACTAGGCCATGTAAATATCTGCCTCTACACTGATATATTTCTATTCAGTATATAATTTAAATGTGGTATTCTGTTCAGTATATAATTTAAACGTGGTATTAATCCCTGAGCTGTTAAAATATATGAAGTCAGTCCATAAGGACATAGAGTACACTTATTTTGAGATAAGGGGACTACTGATCTAGGGACTGGCAAAGTTAAATACTATAGAAATTTTGACACTGATGAAGCTAAGATCCTCAATGTTAGTGTGGCCTTAGAATTTCCACAGGAAACATTCTCAATTCACCTACAGTAAACCTCATGTCCTGTAGCTATATTTTAAGATCTCTGCATATGGAAGGAGAGCTCTACTCAGCTTATTTTTACACTGAGACAGGAACAACAGAGAAAGGAACAATAATCTTTCATCCCAAGGGCAGGAGAAGCCTATTGATTACAATGGGTAAATTAAATTGTTAGATTTTTTGGTATGATTTAATCTGCTATATTAGTATAAAATGTTTTAAAAATTACCTTGAGATATACTAGTGAATGCATTTTCCCTGAAAAACCAAGAAACTAAAACAACAAAAAATAATCTCTGGTATAAATGAGAAAGGTGTTTTGAGGTTTTATTAGTCTTAGATTTATGTACATAATTCAAATGCAGAGAATTTACCACCACTGGGTTTTCACTGTGGCTTCCTTCTGTTTGTTTGATAGAGGCATGCTCAATCTGTGCTTTTATATGGAGTGTTATAATTTCTAACAGTTCATTATCTAAACTGATTACTCAACCTGATCCACTGTTCTTAGGTTAAAAAAAAAAAAAAGCCCTCATTTCCAAATGAAAGAAAGAGAAGTTAAATTTATTCTCTGAAAGCAAGAGAGAGAGAGAAAAAAGTATTGATGGATTTAGTCCTTCAAACAGAATTACGGTCAGAAATAAAGATCGGAAAAAATAAACATCTGCTCCCTCTGCCTGGAATCCCTTTCTAGATACCCCTGGATAGCAAAATCTGACCAAAATGTAAGGTGCAGATTAAAAATCAGTTCCTCTGTGAAATTTTCCTGACCTCTGCTAGTCAAAGCTGGGCATTCTCCTTCTTGCTCATGGATCCAGACTGGGCTCCAGTGGAGTTCAGACATATGTGATAGAATTTGGCGAAGTCTTGAGTGAGCAGGGTTGCTTCAGCGTTTTAGGCAGTGTTTTAAAGTTTCTCAGGAAACTTTTTTATGTTTTATGTTTTTAAATGTTTTAAAGGTCATGCAGTACCTGCATGAACGAGGTACTGCAAACTAGGTGGCTTAGAAGTGTCGACGAGCATAATCCATAACCAATCTACAAATGAAAATTTGGGTGAGGTTATTCCGAGCTTAAGTCTTAGGATTATAACCCGGGAGAGTCTTTCCACAAAGGAACAGAGCACTCCAAAGAAGTGGGGGTACACAGTGTGGTTATATACCCTCAAAGAGGGTGTTTCACATATGATTGAAATGTTCCTCCCACAATAGTCACCAGATTGCCCTGTCAGCACAGCCACGGCACTTGATGGACGCAGCAGGTAGTGGGTCTGCTATCTTGGTGGGCATAGCAGGAGGCAAGTCTATTGTCTCAAGCTGGGTGGCCACAGGTGAGCACAGCAATCAGTTTCTAGCCTAAGGAAAGATGCTTAATCCTTAAGGAGACACCAACTTTGGGAGGGGGAGGGAAGTTGCACCTTTATCTCAAGGGCCTTTGCTCTTGCCATAGGGAATCTCTAAAGCAGATATGCAATGCATGCTCAATGGCCTTGGTCAGGCCCTTTTGCAAAGACAAGGTCAGACTGAATTAGGTTTACACCAAATGGCTTCCTCATATACTCCAATATATCCTATTACTTGCCATTTTTATTTGTCATTTTCCCCTTTTGATCTCTAATCTTTTGGTAGAAAGCATTGATGATCAAAATATTGTTCCTTGGCACCAGGGTGGTTGCTGCCTGCCCTGGGTCCATCATGTCCCTTGGTGCTAGGCTTTTATTTCATTTATTTGCCTAGTCGTCCATGTTGGGGGGAAATAGTGGACAAGCATAGAGTTATATATATATTAACAGAGGAAGCATTTCATATGTCATGTAATTTCCAATTAATTTTAGATTGTTGTGCAAACATTGTATATGTGCTTTTCTATGACTCTTCACATTTACATTGTATATGATTATAGAACAAGTACAGTAACAATAATAACTCAGCATTTTTAAAAGGATTAGTCTGAAATGAATTCTTAGTCATAGTCCCTATCAGAAAAGGGAATTTGTCCAGGGTTATAAGACAGATCAACCATCTCAAGCCATTGAGCAATCATTACTCTAGTTTGTATGCTACTCTTACAACACTGAGTAAAGAAAACAACAATTAGTTTGAATATTATGACCAGTACAAGGATTCCAATAAGTAATAGAAATAGGAATTCCAATCCGGATTGAAAAAGGGAAGAGGTACTGAAAGGGAACAAACCAAACAATTCAAGACTGGGTGTCGGATCTCATAAGGCATCCACTTGCTTCTTTATGTGCTTTAGCAGAGATGACGCATTGGAAGATTCATCACGTATAAAAGCACAGCATCCAGTCTGAATGATTGTATATGTACCACCTTGGGATGCAGTAAGAGTATCTAAAGCCATTCTGTTTTGAAGGACAGCCCTTCTCATTAAAGACATTTCAGTATTTAATAAGGCCATTCCTGCTTGACTATCATTAAGGGCTTCTTGAGAGTCAGATCTTCCATATGTAATAATGACATCTTTTAGCCCCAAAGAAGAAGCACATATAGTTGCAAATATAGCCATACCAGTGGAGCACTGAACAAGCCCATCTGGCCTTAAAGAGAGGGAGATTGGCAAGAGGTTTTAACTCAGCCTGACTTCTTCCCTGCTTTTAAAGGAAACTCAGGGTGCAGTGTTTTAGCCATCCAGGCAGTAGCCAAAGCCAAAGATTTGTTCCACATAACCATTGAGTTCCATTAGGAGTTACTCGATAAATTCCTGGCCTTCAAGATCAGTCTGTTCCAAATTAATCCCTTTCTTTAAGTATGATAGTATTCCAAACAAATTATAAAATAGGTATACAATTTAAGCATAACAAATGTTTAAATGAGGAAATATAAGGTCGGAAATACAGGCCTGGTCCGGAGTCTTGGGACAGCTGTCTACAACAGATGTCGTCTTCTTCTCCTCCTGGTATGGTCCTTTCCAACTGGGCTGTATAGAGTCTTATTTGATGTATCTTTCACTAAATAAATTCTTCAGGTTATAGTCCATGATCCTTAAGTTCTGGGAGCTCTGTGAAAGAATCGGCTACCAATCTTTCATTTTACTTTAAGTACCTCAATAAGACCATGACAACAATGTAATATATCCCTTAAGAAAAGCTGGTTAATATATTTCTTCATCTAATTGCATAGGCTGTTTTATTATTATTTCAAAATGAGACAGCCGATGTTTACAAAAAGTATAGATCTAAGATTAAGGAGCACTAGCACAAGAGCTTTTGGCCATGAGAGAGTAAATGCTTCTGAAAGCTTGCCAATTAAGTTCTAGTTGTGCCATTAGTTTTACCAGTCCTGAGGATCGAGGATGTAAGCGTGGTGGAAATGCTGCAATATTGGCCAAACATTACAAACAGATTTGAGTTCCCCAGTCACTATGTAACTCAGTAGGAATTCCCCAAACAGGAATTATTCTCTCTAATAGTAATTTACCTACTGTTAAAGCCGTTCCTCTTCTGCAAGGAAAGACCTCAATCCAATGTGAAAGCATGCAAATCATTACCAAGATGTATTTATATCCTTGAGATGGTGGCATTTGGACAAAGTCCAATTGCCATACCTCAAAAGGTCCCTTAGGAAGGGGAAAGTGGCCTTGTGACCCATGGAGTGGGTTTCTTATTGGGCCCAAACCACATCTGCGAGGGGGTGTCAAAAATTCCCCCTTTTGACTGCCACATCTGTTTCTCTTGTTCCGTGGCAATTTCTTGAGCCTGTAGAAGGAAATCTTTTACTGGGTTAACAGAGTTAACAGAAAGTAGCAGGCATTCTTGAGGCTAGACAGTGTAACATCCTCACTTATCATTTAAGTAAGACTCATTTGTAAACCAAATTGAACAATAGAATGCAGTCATGGTCTTCTCTCCCTTGTGATGTTGGAAGCAAGGTAACAAGGTTAATGGTTGGAACAAATTATAAATTAGTTCCTGCGTCCAGGGGGCAGGCAGTCAAGAAGACTTCTAGATGTCAGAGTCAAAGCATCTTTTTGCAGCTTGAAAGGTCTCTGATGATGTCATCAGGCATTCAGGTATCTTTTTGAGTGGCTTACAGCTTACACAGCAACAGATAGGAATCTCTCTTAAGTTTCTATCAAGTCCTTCAACTTCAGTTTGCAAGGTTTCAGGAAAAAGAGCATGATCAATTCTCAATGATTCCAAATGAAAATGAGGTAAAAATTGAAAACATTAGTTTGGAGGTTTGTAACCAGATATTTCAGTAGAAGAATTCAGTTCACAGGTAGAAAAAGCCTCAAAGATAATTAACAGAACTAGGATCTAATATCCACAAATGCATATTATAGTTTTTCACTGAAACATAATTCTTCTCTCTAAAATCACCTTCATTTTTACCAAAGATAGTCAAATTAAGGCTAATTGGTTTGCAAAATAAGTTTAGTTTCAAGAAACTTGGCCCAATTATTTACACAAGTGCAGCAAGAATAGCAATTGATCATATAGGCTCTTAAATCTGCTTTTGCTGGAATTTTTTATGAGGAATCTCAGATTGAACTTAAAAGACTTCTCGAGGCCAGAAAAGCCAAGCCAAGGATTTGTGCCATCAGGCCTTGCCTGCAATACCTTAGATTTGGGTGAATTTCTCTCCTTTCTTGAGATTCCCCAGAATATTTCGAGGTTCATTGCACCTGCCAGATAAGCAAGCTTACTTACTTACCAGGTAAGATTGCTGGAATCTCTCTCTGTAAAGCAAGGTACCAGGCGCATATTTCCAAGTGGCTTTATTTCCAGAAAGTCAACCTTATTCCTCAAAGGCAGTATTGTCATATCTGAGTCTGTATGTTTCTCTCAAACATGACATTCCAATCAAAGTTTTGGTAAGATAACAAATGTGTCCTGTTATAAGGAGAACAGATTCTTGTGGAACTTATGCAAATAACTATGTTGCCACAAAATAACCATACTCACTCACAAAGGGTTTCCAAATTCTGGAGGGATCAGGTAGGGAGAAAAAGATAATTGCTTCAGTTTTGCTCACAAAGGTATAACTTCACCAAATTGCTAAGTCATAGTTAGCACAAGAGAAAAGAGAAAAAGATTTTCTTGAATCTGAGAAAACAAAGCAAAACATCAAAAACAATATTTCAAACAAAAGTCGTAAAAAAAATTATAATCATCCTCAGTTCATTCAGTCCTGTATAACCGGTTCTTGATCTTAGTCTTCTGTTAGCAGTTTTATGAGGCCATCAGTTTTTCCATTAGATTTCTGTAATTTCTTACCCAGTTCAGGTCTGTGATCTGAAAGTTTGTCAGAAACCTGTGTTCCAGAGTAAGCGTCAGAGTCCTTTCCATGAATTCCTCTGAAGATGAGACATATTTGCAAAAGCAAAGAGCATCAGAGTAAAACAACTGACTGTAAACAACGAAAGACTTAAAAATGGCAATTGACAGAGAAACTTATTATTCCCGTGATATACAACACCTTAAACTAATAATTAGAATTATGACTGATAACCAGGACAGATCAGAATTTTAGGAATGTTATGTAATTTTCAAAACATTTATATCAGTAACATTTACCCACATAATACCAACTAAGAAAGATTATCATCACTTATCTGACAATGCTTCCAATGTAATTTAACAGACCAAATAACCCTAATTAGTTTAGAATCTTCCACCTTATATGAAGAGAGAGCAAATTTCTCCATGAAGTCCCAGGGGCCCTCTGAAAATCCTCAGAGAAATTCTCTTCCTTCATTCAGGTGAAAGGAAAACCTTTTTTTAGGATTTGAATTTTTTTTTTTTGAGAGAAAAGCTTGTCAAAAATATCAAAAGGTTTTTAAAACACTTATTTAAACAACACTCACTGTGAAACAATGCTTAGGTATCAACAGCAAAAAAACTTTAATAGAGAGACCTCTGTCTTTTTGCAGCTAGGAAACATAAACATAGATACAACAAAACATAGATCTTTTGTAAACTTAGAAGGAAAATCCTTTTATAATCTCGTTATCAAGAGCAGACTAAGAGTTTAAGAAAATTATCCTTTTAAGAGAGAGCCAAATTCTAATTTTTGTACCAGTTTACTTTTTCATATTAAAACCCATTTACTTACTTAATTTCAATCTTAACCAACTTGACCAGGTACAAAAGTGTTTTCAGAATTTCTTTCCCAAACCTTCTACAACTTTCTTTTTGCCTTCAGAATTTGTCCCATGCTTTCTTTCCTTTTTCCCTTTCTAGTATATTAGGACAAATTTATCTTTCTTAACCAAACAAACAAAAATATTTCCATTCTTTATACCTTCTTTACTGAAAACACACATTTTAACTTTCCTTGAATACAGAGCTATTTTCCTTATTAATTCCCAGTAGCTTTAATTATATATGTTAATTAGAACTTTTAACCATTAACAGATCCTAGTAAACACTAAAAAGGTAAGCAATTATGAATTGTCTTTTATATCAGTATTCTAAACACTTCATAATTTCTAGGAACACATCACTTTACAGTAAAAGATCCAAAGACTTTTAGCATCTCTGCGATAAAAACCAAAAGTAGATAAACTTAGATGTTTAGCAATGTTTGTGTTCTATCCAATCCAAAATTACCCAGATACTCAGATTTTTATCACTTAACTTAGCAGAACTCAAGATCGCTACCAAAAAGAATTTGGAAGCTGTTGTTTTTCCTCCCCCCCCTTTTTTTTTTCAGTCTTAGGAATTAGTGATGGGCTAGGTAGTAGTTCCTGGAGAGGGGAGATGATAATCCTTTTCGAGATAAAGGCACTGGGTGGAATCTGAACTGCCTTTAGAGCTGTATTTCCAGTCTTGCAAGGATTTTCTAAGGACAGTTGCTCTTGATTTCCCAGAAACTGGATTGTAACTTGAATGACATTCTAGGTTGATCTACCTGTCCAACTACATCATAAAGGCACAGAGAAACTCCTCAAGTTTTCAATTTTACAGAAGGTCCAGGTTCTGGTCAGGTCCAGCCTGAACTTAACCTCGACTTGGTGACAACACAAGAGATGATGAGCAAAACAGACAAAGAAAAGAAAAGAAGAGATCAGACCTCGCCCTCATGGCCTCTTCCAGAGGGTTATCAAGATAAGAGTCACACAACAGTTCCTATGCTGGGCACATAACCCCAGCAGGACAGTTCACAGAATAAATCACAGGTCTCCTACCCTTATAACTGACTCAGTAGGTGACTAAAATACTCAATGAGTCAACTGTCAAGAGAGCGCACCCCACTTAGGGTTGCTGGGGTGATCAGGCCCAGAAACCCAAAGTTGGGGCTCTCAGGGGTGGAGACTTTGACTCTTTAAAGATTTCTTTGTTTCCCAGTTGCAAAGCTCAAAAGGAGACGAAAATGGCCATTGTAACTCTAAGAGAGATGAAGACATTTGGGTTAGTTCTATTCAGAAAAAGTTTTTGTAAGCGCTTACTTTAAGTCAATGGAATAGAGCACTTTAGAAAAGAAGAAGGAGATGAGCTCTGAGATTCCAAAGGCAGCTGCAGAGGAGATGGAAGGGATAAGTGGGCTGGGACGGTTTCTGACTTCTTATCCTTTTTTTTAATTCAGATACAGTCTCTGCCAATTTACGGTTAGTCTCCTGTAAAGAATTCACTTTATCATTATTACATTTTGAAGCCTCTAAATGCCAATCATAATAAGCTTCCCATTCTTTTGCTTTAGTTTTAGAGCCGGCTCTTTCTACTTGTGCTCGCAAATACAGTAGCTTTGAGATATCGAACGTTCTCCACTTTGGCCACTTAAGTCATTCTTAGTTAATCCTTCCCATTTTGTAAGATACTTGCAAGCATTGTTTCCATAAAGGAAACCAGCTGGAGTTCCATTGGGAGGTTGTCCATCTGGGAGCTGGCCAGCTTTAAAAGCACGGTTTTCCCATTTTCTTTTTGCTTGTCTTTTTTTTTTTTTTTATAAATAAAGTCTGAACAACTTCTAAGGACAGTGTAGTGGGTCAGAAGTGTGCTGCTTGTGAGTGTTACTCCCTACAGAAAGGTCGTAAACACTCTCTTACGTGCCTCGGTTTTTCCCTCCGGCTGCCTAATACCGCCGTGGGAGCTCAGAGCGTGGGGGTGACCAGCCCTTATGTGCGCTTCCACGGAGGAGCCTGTAATTAATTACCATGAATGAGTGGAGTTCCGTATGGGACCGCTGCACGTCGTGAGGATTGATCCTCTGACACTCCCACTGAGGTCCTTAGTCACCTAAGGGCACCTTTTGGTAAAGGCTGGGAGGAGCAAGTGTCCCTTTTCTTCGGAGCTGAACACGTTCAGTCTCTCATTTCTCTATCAAGCAGTTTGTTCAGAGTTTATAAACACAATTCTCTCCAATTTAAAGCCAAATTAAAAGGACAACCAACCCAGCTCACTCCAAGCTCCTCTAAGCTCCTGCAGCTTAGGAATTCTCTCTAGGTTTTTCTCCACCTAGGAAATGTACCGGTACCCCTCAAAACCTCTAGTCTTAAGACCTTACCCAGCTCATATAAACTCTTGGACTGTCAACTTAAAATAAGGAGGTCCGGATTTCAGAAGAACTCACCAAGGTCACCTGAAGAATGCAGTGATCCAGGGGACTCAATGGGCCCTTATTGGTACCGAATGCCGGTTCAGTGTAGATTCCAGGTGGCCTCCAGTGGGTTTCTCTGAAATCCTGCCGCGACTATGCAAAGAACTGTCGATGAGCATAATCCATAACCAATCTACAAATGAAAATTTGGGTGAGGTTATTCTGAGCTTAAGTCTTAGGATTATAACCCGGGAGAGTCTTTCCACAAAGGAACAGAGCACTCCAAAGAAGTGGGGAACACAGTGTGGTTATATACCCTCAAAGAGGGTGTTTCACATATGATTGAAATGTCCCTTCCACAATAGTCACCAGATTGCCCTGTCAGCACAGCCATGGCACTTGATGGACGCAGCAGGTAGTGGGTCTGCTATCTTGGTGGGCATAGCAGGAGGCAAGTCTATTGTCTCAAGCTGGGCGGCCACAGGTGAGCGCAGCAATCAGTTTCTAGCCTAAGGAAAGATGCTTAATCCTTAAGGAGACACCAACTTTGGGAGGGGAAGGGAAGTTGCACCTTTATCTCAAGGGCCTTTGCTCTTGCCATAGGGAATGTCTAAAGCAGATATGCAATGCATGCTCAATGGCCTTGGTCAGGCCCTTTTGCAAAGACAAGGTCAGGCGGAATTAGGTTTACACCAAATGGCTTCCTCATATACTCCAACATATCCTATTACTTGCCATTTTTATTTGTCAGAACAACAGAAATGTCTCTGTCAGGCTATCCTTGCCTCTTCCAAGCTCCTGGCAGTGGCCCGCAATCCTGGGCATTCCTAGGCTTGCAGCTCTGTCATTCCGATCTCTGCCATCACGGCTTCTCCCTGCACGTGCCCGTCTCTTCACAGAGAAATCTCTTCCTGTGTCTTCACATCGTCTCTTAGAGGGACACTGATCATTTTGGATTAAAGGCTCACCCTTTTCCAGTATGATCTCATCTTGAGTAATTACATCTGCAACAACCCTATTTCTAAATTAGGTCACACTCTGAGGTGCTGGGGGTTAGGACTTCAGCATATCTTTTGAGGGAAACAATTCAACCCCTAAAAAGCAGAAAAGAAAGGGTATGTTTTCTTGGGGAGTCTGGTCAAAGCCTGGATGGGGAGGATAGCCTGTTGGATTTGCTTCTGTGAGGGGCTCTGTGAGCAGAGGGCCTGTGGGCAGACACGGGTGGGGAACCTCACGTGAGGATGTATATCTGTGATGGGATGGACCTGAGAGCCTGGGGAAGCAAAGGTGGCTAGAGTTCCCAAGACAGAGTATTGAAGAGAGAGAGCTGATTGGAGAGAAAACCCCAGAAACCTGCAGATAGCCCCTTTGAGCATTCAGCTGACTGTTGATCAGTTCACGTGTGTGAGGAAACTCCCTAAGCTAGAGAAAGAACCACCTGGAATGATTACAGATAACAGCGCACTGCAAGGAATGTTAAAGGTCGTCCTTTAGGCAGAGGGAACATGATAACACATGGAAATATGGATCTGCATACAGGAGTGAAGAGCTCTGGAGATGGCAATTACATGGGTAAATGTATAAGACTTCAAATTATCGTTGCCTCTTTTAAAGATAATTGACTGTTTAAACAAAAATTACAACATGTGTGGTGTTTTCTGCTAAAAAGAGCATTCATTAAGGACCCTTTGCTTTTGAAGTATGCAGCCCTGAGAACTGGAGACCTCACTGCTAATGAAAAGTAGGTAACTCTTAAGCTAAGGGTGTCCAGAGAAGGCTCAGCTGTGAATTCCGGTGGCAGATTGTATACTGAGGGGGTCTAAGGGCTTGTCAAAAGTTTGTCCCTTACAGAGGAGAATTTCAGCCACTGTCAAAGGCTTCTAATTCTTCTCTTTCAACCTTGAAACATGTCCTTGGAGCACTCAAACTCTTGTCCTGGGTAGCTCTGGAAAATTGAGTATACTTCACTAATGTAAAGTAGCTGGTAGCTGCTCTCCCAAAAGAGATCTTTGGAAAGAAGTTTGGGGAGAACACTTTCTAGGTGCCGTAGAGGATAATATGAACTCAATGACGAGCCTTATGAACCCTTATTCAAATAAATATAAATTTGATAGAAATATACAGCCTCATAAAAGAACAGATGAGAAATCATGAAAATTGAATTTCAAATCTATTCGAATTCTGACAACAGACACGAACACGATGCCAAGGTTTTCATCCAAACAGATGTTTATTTTATGAAATCAATAACTGTTAAAAATATTTTTAAAAAAAGGGAGGAAGGAGGAGGAGGAGAAGAAATCAAAATACAATCATAAAACAGAGAGAATTCTAATAGAGTTTTTATAATAGAAGCCCTGGTGATATTGTCTTAGTCATATATTCAATTTATGATATTGACTTCAATTAGAAACTTTATCATGATGAATCAAACAATTTCTATTTTCTTATTTTTTGATGCTGCTTTGGAGCATAGATGACAATTCCATGACAATCCTATAGGAAAATCAGTCTGTTTTAAAAATATTCAATATTTATTAATGAGATTAATTTGGAGTTTGTCAGTTTCTAGCCTTAAGAGCATACAAGTGGTGCTGCATGGTGGACACGTGACCTGCAGAGGGAGTGCGGCTTTTGATGAGGCTGGGCAGATGAGCAAGAGTCAGAAAACAAGGGCATTTGAAGACTCGGTTCTGTGGGTCCACAATTCACTCTTCATCACTGGCATCAATGTGTCAATTGGGCTAGAAGTGAAAGAATAAGCATACTGCATCTTTCTGGAGCATCACTTTTACTCAAAATCTGGTAGGGTGAAGCATTAAGTGTAAAATGTTTAAAAGTGTAATACTATAACAAATATGGTTATGTTATGGAGTATGATATTTACGGGAAAGTATGAGCATTTAAGTACAGTGGACTCTGGCAGCATATTGTGAAGGTCTCCTGTGAGGACTGTTCACTCAGCTTGTTTGGACAGTACTTTCGAGAGAGATGATGGAAGTGTGTTGTAGATAACAGGATATGGATTGGAGAGAAAAGGTCTGAATTTGTTTCTTCATTTTGAAAAGGGGATACTACTACTTGTCCTGCCTAGCTTTCAAGGGCACTGTCAGGTAGACAGATTTTAGTTGTGGTAGGTGAGAGAAAGAAGAAATGAATGTGCTGAGGATTGAACCCAGGACTTTGAGCATGCTAAACACATGCCCTACCACTGAGCTACACCCTCCTGGTTTGAGATACCCTTCATAGCAGACCCTTGTAACCTGTGGAACTCCTGAAATATAAAGAAAAAAAATAAAGGTAGCAAAAGTGATAAAATCAGAAGAAAAATATTCTGAAGGATGATGAACAATCCTCAGGTTCAGGGAAAAACTCAAGTTCTCTTCTATTAAATTTCTCTGTTATCACATAATGTTTAGCTGGGTGATTCTCTTACCCTTGGCTTCTGAGGTGCAGGGTCCTACCCAGCTGTTCCTGGCTACTTTTGAGAGTGTGAGTATTAGTTGTCTCTTGAATATCTTCCTCTTGGTTCTTAGAACTTCTCCTTCAACTACTTCTTCCTCTAGAAGGACAGTTTCCAATTTCTGCTGATCTGGATCTGTAATGCTGACCTCATGGCCAACACCGATTTTTCTGAACTTGATCTACTACACTAACCTCATGGCCAAAAACAAAGAGTATCCTCTTTAAATCAGTTCCTGAAAATACTCTCCAAATGTAGGCTTGTCAAATCTTTGCCTTTGTTCTTTATCTCTATTTTATGAGATGTTTCTATGTTTGTACAACTTCCATCCTCTTCCTGGACATAGCTGCAAATGGCCAATTTTATAAAAGCAGTAAACATTCTAAAAAGAATCCTCTGAGTATAATATGTCACTATGATTTCCTGGGCAAATGAAAGTCAGAGACTGTAACATGATGGTTTTAGGCTAAAAGATTTCTAAAGTTCTTTTATGGCTTTATCATTGAATCACCTTCAAGACATACAAAGTTGAAATTTGTTAGTTTGGCGACTTGTCACGCATATGGCCTGTCCACCCTTCTGGACTCCTCTCTTGCCTCTCTGACCATTCCATTCTTTTTTAAGCCAAGATCTGATTTCTGTCACTATACCATAGTTTTGCCTGTTTTAAAACTTCATATAAATGGAATCATAGAACATGTACTCCTTCATGCCAGGCTTCTTTAATGTTTTAGATGCTTACCTGTTTGTTGTGTTTATCAGTAGTTCATTCCTTTTTTCTTAGAAATATTCCATTGAACACATATACCATAATTTACTTATCCATTCACCTTTTGTGAGTATTTGAGCTACTTTTTTGTTTTTGGATACTATGTACAATGCTGCTGTGAACATTCTTGCAGAGGATTTTCTTTGGACACGTGTTTTCAATAGTATTGAGTAAATAACTAGTAGTGGAATTGCTGAGTCAAAGGGCAGGTGTAGGCTTAATTTTATAAAGAAGGCCCAGTAGTTTTCCAAATCATTGTACACTCCAACCAGCAATGTATGAGAGGTCTGCTTCCTCCATATCCTTGTCGACACTTAGAACTGTCATTTTTATACATATTTTTAACGTTGCACGTATTTAAAGTGTAAAATTGATGTTTCAACATACGTATACTACGAAATTATCACCACAATCAAGATAATAAGCAGATCCCTCATTCCTAAAAGTTTCCTTGTTCTCTTTTGTAATCCCACCTTGTCCTTCCTCCTACCCTTACAACTATTGATTTGCGTTCTGTCACTATGGGTTTAGTTTGCATTTCATAGAATTTTGTATAATAGAATCATACAGCACATAGTGCTTTTTGTCTGGCTTTTTTCACTTAATTATTCTATTTGTTTATGTGGTTGCTTGTATCAATGTTTTCTTCCTTTTTCCTGATATATATATATATGATATCTATATGCTTGTCAACTCTTGAAATTGTCATTTTTATACATTTTTTTAATTGCACATATTTAATGTATAAAATTGATGTTTGACAACACATACTATGAAATTATTACGTATACATAACACACAAATGTATACTGTGAAAATACATTTACTACGAAATCACTATGAAATACAAAGGTGTTATATATACATGTATAGAACCTTTGTATATCCATTTGCCTATTATTTCATATTTTGATTGTTTCCAGTCATTGATCCTTATAAATGAAGCTAGAATGAGCATTCATGTACAATTCTTTCTATGGATGCATGCTTTATTTTCTTTTGTATAAATCTGGAGGAGTGGAATGGCTGAATCATAAGATGTGTTTACATTTAAATTTTTAATAAAATGTCCCTAATTTCCAAAATGGTTGCACCATTTTACATTCCCTCAAGCAACTTTTTCAAAAATTAATTGACCATATATAGTTTGAGTCTATTTTTGGATATTCTATTCTATTCCATTGATCTATTGGCCCACTTTTAGGCCAGTAGCATATTTTCTTAATTACTGTAGCTTTAAAATGTCTTAAAATCATGTAGTTTAAGTTTTTCAACTTTGTTTTTCTTCACAATTGTTTTGGCTGTTCTAGATCCTCTGTATTTCCATATAAATTTTACAACTGGGTTGAAAATGTCTACATGCAGCCTGCTAATACTTTAACTGAGATTATGTTGAATCTATCCATTAATTTGGGAATGACTGACGTCTGAACAACATTGTCTTTCTACCATGAACATTGTGCACACCTCTGTGCGTGTGTGTCCCTTTCTATAGGTCTTTACATTTCTTTCAGCAACAATTTGTAATTTTAAGTATGCAGTTCTTGCACATCTTCGGTCAGATTTTCCACTCAGTTTTTCGTGTTTTTTGATGCTATTGTAAATGATACCTTTCTTTAGTTTCAATTTCCAATTGTTTGTTGCTATATATAAAAATGTACTTGATTTTTTTTTTTCATTTTAAATAGACTTTTCTTTTTAGAGCAGTTTTAGGTTCACAGAAAAATTGAACAGAAAGTACAGAGTTCTTAAATTCCCACTGCCCCAAACGTGCACGGTCTCCCTCCTATCAACATCTCACCCCAGAGTGTTACATTTGTAACAATCAATGAACCTGCATTGACAGATTATTACCTGAAATCCGTAGTACTCTTCAATCTTGGTGTCATACATTCTTTGGGTTTTGAGAAATGTATAAGATGTATCTACCATTATAGTATCATATAGAGTAATTTCACTGCCCTCAAAATCCTCTGTGCTCTGCCTGTTCATCCCTCCTTCCCCCCAACTCCTGGGAATCACTGATCTTTTTACCGTCTCCATTGTTTCATCTTTTCCAGAATGTCATATAGCTAGAGCCATACACTTTGGCTTCTTTTCAGATTGGCTTCTTTCACTTAGTAATATGAGTTTAAGCTTCTTCCCTGTCCTTTCAGGGCTTGATTGCTCATTTCTTTTTAGCACTGAAAAATATCCCATTGTCTGGATGTACCAAAGTCTATTTACCAATTCATCTATTAAAGGACTTCTTGGTTGCTTCTGAGTTTTGCCAATTATGCATAAAGCTACTTATAAACTTCCACATACAGATTTTTGTATAGACATAAGTTTTCAACCCACTTGGGAAAATACTAAGAATTGTGATTGCTGGACCATACAGTAAGAAACTACCAAATTGTCTTCCTACTGGATACTATTTTGCATTCCCACCAGTAATGAATGAGAATTCCTGTTGCCCAACATCCTCATCAGCATTAAATGTTGTCAGTGTTCTGGATTTTGGCCATTCTAATAGATGTGTAGTGGTAACTCATTGTTATTGTAATTTGCATTTCCCTAATGACATAACGTATAGCATCTTTCCACATGATTATTTGCCATCTTGCGTATCTTCTTTGGTGAGAAGTCTAGATCTTTTTTTGGGGGGAAGATTGGCCCTGAGCTAACATCTGTGCCCATCTGCCTCTACTTTATATGTGGGACACCTGCCACAGCATGGCTGGATAAGTGGTGGGCAGATCTGCACCAGGGATCTGAGCTGGCGAACCCTGGGCTGCTGAAGCAGAACGTGCGAACTTAATGGCTGCACCACCGCACTGGCCCCCTTTGGCCCATTTTTAAATCAGATTGTTTGTTTTCTTATGGTTGAGTTTTAAGATCTCTTTGTATATTTTGGATAGCAGTCTTTATCAGATGTGTCTTCTGCAAATATTTTTTACCAGTCTGTGGCTTGTCTTTTCATTCTTTTAATGCAATTGATCTTTGAACTTCATATTTTTTATTTCGATAGGCAATTAATCTTATATTCTGAAATCTTCCTAAAATTGGAGATTTTTATAGATTCTCCAGGATTGTCCATCATTTCAGCTGCAAAAAAAGATAGATTTACTGAACATCTTTCCTTTGTTTCTTTTTCCTTCCTTCCTTCTTTCCTCCTTCCTTTCTTATTTTTCTTTTTTTCCCTTCTTTTTCACTATTTCACTGGCTCGAACTACCATACAATTTTGAATAGAAGTGATGAGAGCAGACGTTCTTGCCTTGTTCCTAATCTTAAGCAGAAAAGAGTAAGTGTCTCCACATTGTCTGCTATTATTTATGGATTTCTGGTACATACCCTTTATCAGGTTAAGAGCGTTCCCTTCTATTTCTAGTTTGCTGAGAGTTTTTATGGATGGATGTTGGATATTGTCAAATGCTTTTCCCACATCAATTTAGATGTTAATGTTTTTCTGCTAATATGGTACATTACGTTGATTAATCTTTGAGTGATTAATCTTGCATTTATAAGTCAAATTCCAGTTGTAACATTACCTTTTAATACATTACTGGTTCATTTGCTAAGAGTTTGTTAAGAATTTTTGAATTTATGTTTTTGATAATTGAATATGATATATAGTTTTCTTGTTATATTTTTGTCCAATTTTGGTGTCAAGGTTATGTGGGTATCATGCAATATGTTAGATATTACAGTTTCCTGTTCAATCTTTTGAAGGG
Organism: Equus przewalskii; assembly: GCF_037783145.1. Classification (NCBI taxonomy): domain Eukaryota; kingdom Metazoa; phylum Chordata; class Mammalia; order Perissodactyla; family Equidae; genus Equus; species Equus przewalskii. The sequence continues at coordinate 31,570,348 of NC_091839.1, read as the reverse complement.
TTTGTGCAGAATTAGTAATTATTCCTTAAAGGATTGGTAGAATTCACCAGTGAAACTACATGGACATGTGATTTTCTTCAAAGTAAGGTTTTTGTTTTTACAGCTAATGTAATTTCTTTAAAGATATTATTGAGGTTATATATTTCATTATGAGTTAACTCTGTGTATTTCAAAGAATTTGTCCATTCCAATTAGGTTGTCTAATTTATTGGCATAAACTCTCTGTAAAATTCCTTTCTTACCTTTTTAATAGAAGGAGAATCTGCAGTGTCATCTTTCTGATTTCTGATATTGGCAATTTGTATCTTCTCTCTGTCCCTCTCTCTCGTTCCTGATCAATCTGCCTAGAGGTTGATCAATTATATTGATCTTCTCGAAAGACCATCTTTTAGTTTCATCAATTTTCTCTATTTTTTATTGATTTTCACTCTATTATTTCCATTCTTCTGCTTACGTTGGATTTGATTTGCTCATCTTTTTCTATCATGAAGTGACTCTTTTTTTTTTCTCTATCAGTGTTAACATAGTAAATCTCTTCTTCTCCTTTTTTTCTTAATTTATGTGTGCCTTGATATTTATAGTGGATTTATTATAGGCAGCCTATAATTGTCTTTTTCCCTCTTCAACCTGATAAGCTTTGCTTTTTAATTGAATAATTTAGATAGTTTATAATAATTTGATCATTAATATGTAAGGGCAAAAATCTGCCATGTTAGTGTTTATTTTCTAATTTTCTCATCTGTCGATCTTTTTCTCTTTTTTAGCCTTCTTTTAGATTAGTTGAATATTTCTATGATTCCATTTTATCCCTTTTGTTGGTTTACATTTTGTTTTGAGGTTGCTGTAGGGTTTATAGCAAACACTTTTAACTGCCCACCATCTGCCTTCAAGTGATCTTATACCATTTCACCTAAAGTATAAGAAACTTAAGACAGCATATTTCTTTGCTAACCTTCTGGCCTTTGTTGTATTTGTGTCATGCATTTTACTTCTGCATATGCTGTAAAGCCCACATTACATTCCTATTATATTTGCTTAAAGGAGACGTAAATATTAAGAAAAAGAAATATTTATACATACATAGTCACCATTTTTGAGGCTCTTCATTCCTTTATATATGTCCACACATTTATCTGGTTTCATTTTCCTTCTGCCTGAACAGTGTTTCAATATTTCTTTAGTGCAAGTCTGCTGGTGATTAATTCTTTTGTATGTTTGAAAAAGTCTTTATTTAACCTTTGTTTTTGAAATGTTTTCACTGGATATAGAAGCATAGGTTAACAGGTTTTGTTCTTCAGTACTTTGAAGATATTAGTCTTTTGTCTTTTGAATTGTGTTGTTTCCAGCAAAACATCCACTTTCATTCTTAACTTTGTTCCCCTGTATTTAAAGTGTCTTTTCTCTTTGTGTTCTTTTATCATTTTTTATCAGTGGTTTTAAGAAATGTGATCGTGATGTCCCTTGATATAATTTTATTCATATATTTGTGCTTGAGCACCATTAAACTTCTTGCATCTACGAGTTTGTAATTTTTATCAAATATGGAAAAAAATTCAGGGATTATTTTTCAAATATGTTTTTCTATTCTGCCTCTTATCCCCATCAGGATTCCAGTCACATGTCCGTTAGGCTACTTGAAGTTAACCCACAGATCACTGTTGCTCTGTGCTTGTTTTTCAGTCTTTTTTTCTCTGCTTCATTTTGAATAATTTGTCTGGCTGTGTCTTCACATACACTAATCTTCTGCAATTTCAAATTTGTGTTAATCCCATCAAGTGTTGTTTTTATTATTGGACATTGCATCTTTTGTCTCTAGAAGTTTGGAGACTATCTACCACATGTAGGTTGCCATTTTTTAATCAGATTTGGAAAATTTTCAGATAATTTTTCCACAAATAATTGTTTTGCTCCATTATCTTCTCCTCTCCTCTCCTTCTGGGATTTCATTTACGTGTATGGTAGACTTCTTGACCTTGTCCCACAGTTTATTGAGGCTCTGTTAATATTTTTCCATTTTTTCTCAGTTATTCAGTTTGGTTGATTTCTTTTGAGCTGTTTACAAGTTCACAGGGTTTTTTTTTTTTTTTTTTCCTGCATCCAATACATGGTTAATTCTATTCAATTACATTTTTATTTCAAATGTTACTTTTTCATTTCTAGGCTCGCCATTCTTTCTTACAGTTTCATCTTTCCTGAAATCCTCATCTCTTCTCCCATTATATCAACTTTTTCCTGTAGATTCTTTAGCATATTTATTAGAGATACTCAAAAGTACTTTTCTGCTAAATCCATCATCAATATTGTCAGTGCGCCTGTTGTTTCCTTTGACAGATTTTTCTCTTGACTATGGCTCACTTTTTCTTATTCCTTCACATTTTTAATAATTTTTGTTTGTATACTAGACGTTGTGGATGATGCGGTGTAAAGCCTATGAGAATTATTTAGTTTTCTCTAGTGGATTATTACATTGCCCGAGGACCACCTTGAGCTTTTGGAGGCTTGGTTTTTGGCTCAGTTAGGTGGAGTTATTTCAGTTCTGTCCTTAGGACTATGACAAATTTCTTAGTTCTGGAATATATTTCTTACTCCTAAGGCAATGCTTTTCTGGGATTTCAATAGAAAGTGTGAGATATTTATCATGTCCCTCTAATATGTGAAATTTGAACTCCAAACTGTCTATCTTTTGCCAAGGGCAACAAGTATTGATATTTCTGCTAAGCTCTTTCAGGCTTCTAGTTGTTATTTTATTCTCGGGCTCTGTTTGGTTTCCTTCTTACGTACACAGTTCCAGAATCAGGCAAGGATTTAAGACAATTTATATACAGATTTTGGGCTCTCCTCTCTGTAGATCCCCCCTTCTGAGTTTTTTTCCCTTCAATTTCCAGGCCCTCTCACACCCCAAAAACTTCTACTTACATCTCTTCAGGCCAATAATACTGCAGCTGTCTGCTTAAGTTTATCTGTCTCATGCTATATTGACTGAAGAGAATCCTTGGGAATGAATAATATAAATCTAGCTTGAACACAGCATGATTCTCTTCTTCAAGTGTGAACTCCCCTCAATTTTTCCTGCTCTCAGATCATTGCTGCTGCCATCAGCAGTTCATTTTCTATCTTATCAAGAGTTAGTATTTGGTATAGACAGGAAGATTCATCCAACACATGCTACCCTACCATATTGGACTCAATAGTATCTTTTCTTCCTCTTTTTTTTTCACCTCCTAAACTCTGAACACCTTGAGGGGCAGGGTCTTTCTTTATTTTTGTGCTTAAACACATGACATATAATTGATACTCAAAAAATATGTGTTCAATGAATGATGATGACATTTTTGACCAGGTACCATGAAATGGGGAACTCTAAAGGCCAAAATCATCTAAGAAGCCTTACAAATGGAAGGAATCTCCAATAAATTGAAAGATATAGTTTTACTTCAGTATTTCTCACATTTTGTTTGATATGAAACATCTGCATGTACATTAGTGCTGACCATGAGTTGAATGTTGAAGAAAGAAATCCACAACTTCAGCAAAGCACTTCTTTCATTCTATTTTATCTCTCAGAATACTTTGAATTCTATTTACAGGAAGTCAGAATTTTCCCAACAGCTACCAGTAAACAGAATCTGAAGTACCATGGCAATGAAGGTGCAAAAATAATTGTATTTTCATTTAAGGACTGCTCCTTTTCCTATGTATATGCAAAAGCAGGAGATTCCAAGCATATTTAAATTAAATGATCTCTCTCAGATGGTGCTTTCTTTGTGAATGGCTGCTGCATTCTGTTACTTTCACGGCAAATAGCCCAAACTGAAATGCATAAGCCTTCATGTCCTGGTCCACAGCATATGGCATTTTATTTTGTCTTGTTTTTATTTTAGTCTTTCAGATAGTAGCAGAGATGTAGTATAAGGCAGGGTTTGTACATGCAAAGGAAAAGATTAATTTTGTGAAAGAGGAATTCAAGGGCTTTTGTGGTTCTAATCAATCATTATTGTCTCCTGCTGATGTCTGAGCCTGAAAAAGAGACTAGGCAATATATAGGACACCATGTGAGTCACATTTTCTGTGTCTCTGTCAGGACAGTGGACTACAAAATAACTGATATTGGGGCAAGTTCAATGCTGTCCTCAGTTAACTCTTTCCAAATGGAAAGAATTAAAAGAAAAAGAAATAGAAAAAGAAATCAAAAGAGCAAAAGAAGTGCCTTCTTTTAGAAAACAACTGTCAAAAGTAATATTCTTCTGAATATATTCCTCTAATCAATTACTGAAAAAGAACAACCTGTGTGCCAACAAAGATATAATACAGAATACAGTGTAGGGGAGGAAGACATTTCCTCTACCTACTCTGGGTCCTTCTAGCCAGAGAACAAATTAAATTCACATGAGACAGAGTGGGAGAAAATTAAACAAAGCTTTATAACATGTATACATGGGAGATGCTCAGGCAAACTGAGCAACTCACCAAAATGGTGGAAGCTCTTCCCTTAAATACCACCCTCAGGTAACGACAAAGGAGGAAGCTGGGGATGCGGGGAGTTGATCATGGGAGGTCACCAAAAATGTATAGTAAATAAGGGTAAGGTTATTATGCAGATTTAAGTCCTTGCCTTCCACATTGATAAGAGTTTCTAGAGATAAGGTCATCCCCCCTTCTTCCTGGTACAGAGAGGGAGACACATTTACAGATGGAGATTTCCCTTACAAATGTAAATGTCTCTTATCAAAGGGTGAGTAAATTCTACTTTTCAGAGTTTCTTTCCTGTCTGCAGTTTTTAAAAGTAACCAGTCCAAAATAATCCTCATGCCAAAGAGACATATCTTGGGGTGGCCAATTCCAGTCCCCCACAACAGTCACAAATACTACCTAGGAGATAAACAATGGTGTTTCCAATACAGGGTTTTCAGAGAACCTCACTTTCTGTCCCTCTAAAAGGTAGCAGATAAGAACTAAAAGTCACGCTCTCCTTTCAAAGAAATATCTATTCTCTTGCTACAGTTAGAAGAGATTATTTAAATAAATGTAGCTCACAAAGAGGTATGAGGACACAGTCTAATTAAATATTTAAATTTGAACATTTCCTCCTCTCTCTTTTAAGATAATTTTTAGAGAGGGCAGAGAAAAGGAAACTAATTTTTGTATTTCTTACTAACAATCAAGCATTTTTGTTCAATGTATTTTGCCTAACATTTATTGACTACCAGGTTAGCACATCTGTGACTATAAAGATACATAAAGCACAATTCCTGACCTCAAGCTGAATGCCATACCAGGTAGAATATAAGCTAGATTATTTTACGTGCCATAAGAAATATACTTACAAGCTGCTATAAATATGTAGGAGGAGCTCATGTCCAGTTAGGAAATTAGAACACACTTCACTAAGCATGCAGCATTTGAGATGAAACTTGAAGAGATGTTAGGTTTAGCTCATGGGAAGAGAAGAAGATCCAAGTTATAAAAGCAGGAGAGCTGTGGCATATTCAGAGAACAGGAAATCAACAGCTCCTGTGAAGAGGCAACAGCATAAGTTACTTGAGACTTCCATCGGAGGCTTTAGTTCTTACTGTCACTCATCTCAAAAGTGCTCTCAGACATTTCTCCAAAGAAGATATACTGATGGCCAATAGGCACATGAAAAGATGCTCATCATCGCTGATCATCAGGGAAATGCAAATCAAAACTACACTAAGATATCACCTTACACCCGTTAGAATGACAAAAATATCTAAAACTAATAGCAACAAATGTTGGAGAGGTTGCGGAGAAAAAGGAACCCTCATACACTGCTGGTGGGAATGCAAACTGGTGCAGCCACTATGGAAAACAGTATGGAGATTCCTCAAAAAACTAAAAATAGAACTACCATACGATCCAGCCATCCCACTACTGGGTATTTATCCAAAGAGCCTGAAGTCAGCAATCCCAAAAGTCCTGTGCACCCCAATGTTTATTGCAGCACTGTTCACAATAGCCAAGACGTGGAAGCAACCTAAGTGCCCATCAACAGACGAATGGATAAAGAAGATGTGGTACATATATACAATGGAATACTACTCAGCTGCAAAACAGAACAAAATCATTGCATTTGCAATAACATGGATGGACCTTGAGAGAATTATGTTAAGTGAAATAAGCCAGCGAGAGAAAGATAATCTGTGTATGACTCCACTCACATGAGGAATTTAAAACTATGGACCAAGAACAGTTTAGTGGATACCAGGGGAAAGGTGGGGTGGGGGTGGGCACAAAGGGTGAAGTGGTGCACCTACAACATGACTGACAAACATTAATGTACAATTGAAATTTCACAAGATTGTAACCTATCAATAACTCAATAAAAAAAATAAAATAAATAAAAAAAAAAAAAAGAGAGAACTCACATACCTATGCTTTAAATTTGGCCCTACCCTCAACCCATGTTTGCAGCTCTTTACTGCCCATGGGTCCTGTCCCCATGCTACTCCATGCTATTCTCTGAATAAAAGAGCACTGCTGCCAAAAAAAAAAAAAAAAAAAAGTGCTCTTAGCATGATGTTCCATTGCCCAAACAGGTCCACCTCCTCAATACGTCAACTAACATATGAAATTAAGCGAAGATTTAAATGGGGAGATGAGGAATAGGGTTTCCATCACACAAGGCAGAGAATTAATCAAGTTCCCCAATAGACAATTCTGGGTAACCCACTATAGTTCATCTCCGCCAGTTGCCACCACCTCATCTCTCCCACTCTCTGTGTCAGTCCATCTCACTCCTTCTGGGTGAAGATTTCTGCAAGCTAGATAGTTCCTGCATCATTTTAGGCCCTTTGTGACTTGTTTTTCTGCTTGAATTTCCTGCAGCTAAGCTAAAGCTTTGGTCCTTACTATGCTCAGGCTGGTATGACCATACCAGACAGGGAGAGTAGAGCACAGTGACTTTATTTAATGGAGTCAGGGATGGGTCAGCTTTCTTTTATGTGGTGATTTGCTTATTTGAATAATCTACCCTACAGAAGATTGACCAATGTTTCCTACTCTGTTCATCCTATAATTGTGGCTGTAGGGCATGTGGTTGCTTTTAGGAGTTGTATATACTCCTAAAATATGTATCCAAATGTATTTAATGATTTGATGTGAAATTAAATAAATTACATAGTGCAATGTTTTCATAAACACAACAGGACGTGTTATGTCCTGCTTTGAAGGATGTATTTATTTCTCAATTTAAGAGGCGTTAAGGATTCTGAGGGTCATTGGTATCATACCATTGGCCTTGAATGCTGTCAACAAAGGCCACAATGTGATGCGCTAACATTTGTTTAGAATATTCATCCACTACTGAGTATCATTTTTTTCCCTTCCAGCAATTTGTTCCAAAGTACAGCATAAAATGTCACATTATTGATGTGGCATTATCAAGTTTCATCATGATTGACCTGATGTCACACTGTTTTGTAACACAACTGGTTGCTGTCAATCAAAGGCATTTACAGAAACGCATTATAAACATAGGGAACAATTTGTGCCAACAAAGAACTGTATGGTACACTCTTTAAAGATGAGCCTTGTGGTTATTTAAAAATTATTAAAGTTTAAAAGAGAATTTTTGCTATATTAAAGCCTTTGCTTGATCCTTGAAATTTTCAACATTTTGATAGTTCTTTGAAGTAGGTAAAAATGTTTAGGACTTTTCCTTATATAGGAGTTCTAATTGATGTTGGTGACCCCTACCGAGTCAAGAGCCTGGAGTATACCCATGACTCTTCTCTGGAAAAGGAAAAACACTTATTTTTTTTTTTTAAAGATTTTATTTTTTTCCTTTTTCTCCCAAAAGCCCCCCGGTACGTAGTTGTATATTCTTTGTTGTGGTCCTTCTAGTTGTGGCATGTGGGACGCTGCCTCAGCATGGCCCGATGAGCAGTGCCATGTCCGCACCCAGGACTTGAACCAACGAAACACGGGGCCGCCTGCAGCGGAACGTGCAAACTGAACCACTCGGCCACGGGGCCAGCCCCAGGAAAAACACTTCTTGATGAAGAGAGAGAGAGGGTGGGAGCCACCTGATGGCATAGTGGTTAAGTTTCTGAGCTCTGCTTCAGTTGCCTGGTGTTCGTGGGTTCAGATCCCAGGGGTGTGGACCTACACACTGTTCATCAAGCCATGCTGTGGCAGCAACCCACATATAAATTGGAGAAGGATTGGCACAGGTGTTAGTTCATGGCTAGTCTTCCTCAAGCAAAACAAATTTTAAAAAAGAGGAAGCTTGGCAACAGATATTAGTCCAGGGCCAATCTTCCTCACCAAAAAAAAAAAAAAAAAAGAGAGAGAGAGAGTGAGATGGAGAGAGAGAAAGAGAGACAGAGAGGAATAGAGTGAGAGAAAGGAGGGGAGGTTGAGAAACATAGTCAGAGACAGAGAGATCCTTTGGCTAAGCTACCAAAAAAGGAAAGAAAAGATCAGAAAGAGTGAAGCAAGTGCTGTTATAGATGAGCTGAGAAGCCAGCTGTGTTTCACAGAGTGCCCAGCAGGAATCCATGTTCTGATGCTTGACCTCTGTCCTGGTGCAGCTGCTTTCTGCCTAATACATCATGGAGCTTCGCCATGAATTCTCTTCTCTCGGTTCCTAAACTCTGCTATTTCTGACATCACCACTTTGTTTAAAAGTGACCTTTATGTGTCTGAGTCTTGGAAGTTAGTTCCCTGGGCTTTTTAAAGAGAAAGTAAAGAGAGCAGTGGGTACTTTAGAGTGAATGTGGTAGAAGATGGAATATTGACCACAGCTTTCTTCCCCTTCCTCCAGTAGACAAGAGGTAGTAGTTGTCAAGATGGTTTGGTTTTAGGAAAAACCTCTGTTTGTTTTTATGGAAATGCCACACATTGACTTTCCTTTTTATCTCTTTGCTGCTCTTTATCCTCTTAGCCGTTCTCTCATTGAAAGTCTTCCTGCTTCCATAGATACAGACCCCTGATTTTCCTGTCTCCCAACTGTACCGTCTTGCACCGTAAAGAAAGATATTCCCAGGGCCAGTCTTGTGTTCTCTTTGCTTTCTCTCTCTCTCCTTTTGAAATCTCACCAACCTCGTGACTTCAATAATTACTCCTATGCAGATGTCTAAAAGCTTTTGCTCAAGCCTTGAGAATGCTCCTCTCTGCAGAAATGAATGTTCACAATTTCTAATTTTCTAGCTTTCATTATGTAGGATACACTCTGAAAAAAAGTGGCATATTAATAGTTATATAATGACCAATAAAAATAATAAATCAAAATTTTAAATGCTTGTGGTACTGGTGCAAAAAGAGGCACACAGATCAATGGAACAGAACTGAAAGCCCAGAAATAAAACCACACATCCACGGTCAGCTAATCTTTGACAAAGGAGCCAAGAACATACAATGGAGAAAGATAGTGTCTTCAATAAATGGTGTTGGGAAAACTGGACAGCCACATGCAAAAGAATGAAGGTAGACCACTATCTCACACCATACACAAAAATAAACTCAAAATGGATCAAAGACTTGAAAATACGTCCTCAAACTATAAAACTCCTGGAAGATAACATTGATAGTACACTGACATTGAACTAAAAAGCATCTTTTCAAATATCATGTCCTCTCAGACAAGGGAAACAAAAAGAAAAAATAAACAAGTGGGAATTCAGCAGACTAAAGAGCTTCTGCAACGCAAAAGAAACTAGGATCAAAACAAAGAGACAACCCATCAATTGGGAGAAAATACTTGCAAATCATATATCTGACCAGGGGTTAATCTCCATAATACATAAGGAACTCACACAAATGAACAATAAAAAAGTAAACAACCCAATCAAAAAGTGGGCAGAGGAGATGAACAGACATTTTTCCAAAGAAGATATACAGATGGCCAATAAACACATGAAAAGATGTTCAACATCACTAATCATCAGGGAAATGCAAATCAAAACTACACTAAGATACCACATTATGCCTGTTAAATAATCACTAAGACTAAAAATAACAAATATTGGAGAGGGTGTGGAGAGAAGGGAACCCTCACACACTGCTGGTGAGAATGCAGACTGGTGCAACCACTATGGAAAACAGTATGGACATTCCTCAAAAAACTAAAAATAGACCTACTGTATGACCCAGCTATCCCACTACTGAGTATCTACTCAAACAATTTGAAATCAACAATCCAAAGTAACATACGCACCCCTGTGTTCATCGCAGCACTATTCACGATAGCCAAGATGGAAGCAACCCAAGTGCCTATGGACCGATGATTGGATAAAGAAGATGTGGTATAAATATACTATGGAATACTACTCAGCCAGAAAAAAGGACAAATTCATCCCATTTGCAATAACATGGAAGGACCTAGAGGGAATCATGCTAAGCAAAATAAGCCAGTCTGAGAAAGACAAACACCAGATGATTTCCCTCATATGTGGAATATAAACAAGTATTGGGACAAAGAAAACAGTTCAGTGGTTACCAGGTGGGAGGGATACTGGGAGTGAAGGGGAGCACTTATGTGGTGCCAGTCAAGAAACAATGTACAACCGAAATCTCACATTGATGTAAACTATTATGAACTCAATAAAAAAAGAATTAACTGTAATCAAAATAAACTGAATTTCTAAAGTTCAAAAAAATTTTAAATGCTTGGTCTATAGTTGTTTTAGAATCTTTCTCTTCTTTTTAGATTACTTGGACAGATATGATTTTAACACTTCCAATCCTATTCCGAATCTAACATGCTGTCCTAAAAGCTAGAGATGAAAACATTCATCAAGATGCCACATATCCTGTGGCCATTGGCAAAGTTGTTTCTATGATGACTGCATTTTAGCACTTATTTCAACATGTTAAAAGTACATTTAGTAAATGTGGCCCTTCAACTTAATTTTCCAGCTTTTTTTACATACAAAGCTTTATCAAATGTTTTATAATACCTCACTCAATATTTCATCAGAGGTCTTGTGACAAGTCTGATGAAACGTTATAGTACCATGCATAGCAGAACACATGATGTTGGAGAGCGTCTCGCTCAACTCGCCTCACTTTATAGATAGAAAAACAATACAAAACAAAACTTGAAACTCACAGATATGAATAGGTTTGTCCAAAGTTACGTAGCCAGTAATGTTGGCTATGGGACTAGAATCCAGAAATCTAAGCCCCAAATACTTGTTTGATTATACTACACAGAGTTTTTGAGTGTTTTCCCCCAAATTTTATCATTATTTATTCACCTGATTCCAATATTCCCAATTACTTTCCAAGAGTTCTTTGAAGGAGGAAAGCTGGACTAGAAAAGAAGAGGGAAAAATAATTGGAAGCCTGAGAAAATTTACACCCAGGTTTAAACGCTCCACCACAGTTTCTTCTCCTGAGTGCCATCTCTAGCCCCTTCTCTAAATGTGGCCACCTTTGAGCCCATTAAATTACCTTTAAAGTATGTTTCTTGATATTTAAAAAAAATTTACATAAATATTTTCCTGTATATATGCTACCTGGCTTTATTTATATTTGCATAATTTGTCACCTTTTAATTTTGAAAACCACTCATTCTCTTTTCATCAGCACGTGATTAAAGCCATTTTGCAACTAATTCACTTCACACATTTAGATGTGTGCTATGTGGATGGTTCTTTTCTTTTAGGCTCTAAAGGACACTTAATTGGACTAATGAATGACCGTGCCGTTCTTTTCCTGGAATAAAATATGCTTGCATGCTCTTTTAAGTTGCTGGGTTTTTTTTCTCTTCAGGGAATTTATTATTGTAAAATCATTCCAGACTTTTGTCTTACTAAAATTTTCAAAATTAAAAATTTTATATCTCCCTACTTTAGTCCTCATTACTTGCATATTCCTCATCATATGTTACCTGGCCTACTTTCCTTGGAGGCACTTTTTAAAAAAAGCTCCTGACACAATTTCATCCATACCTCCTATATCAAAATTGGCCTCATGGTTTTTAACAGGTAAAGTATCCCAGTTTGCTTAGGATATTTTCCTCCTTTCTTCTACATTTCAAAGAGCTATTTTTCTTTGTTTTAAAATTACAAACGTTAGGTCTTTTTACACGTTTACTCAGTAGAAAAATTAAAATACAGTCCTCAAAAGTTCCTCTAGTTCAGACTTTTGATTTACAGTATTCAAAACAAGACAACAGGCCCAAAATGGAGTCACTTATGCTAAACCCCACATCACCAAACTGAGTCTTAATTTACTGACAGTTTCGGCTCTCCTGGAAATGGAAACTTAAGCCAGTCAGTCAGGAATTGCCTGCTCAGCACCCATGGGTCGTCTGCCTGATAGGCTCCTCTCAGCCCGCAACAGAAAGGAACTTTGCAGTAGCTAGTCTGCTTTTTGCCCCATATAACTTCCTTGTTCCTGTTCCCTTCTGCCTATAAAAATCTTTCATTTCGTCTAGCTCCTCGGAGCTCCTTTATCTCTGCTGCAGGATGCTGCCAATTCATGCATTGTTGAATAAAGCCAATAAGGTCTTCATTTTTACTGAGCTGAATTTTGTTTTTAACAGCAGGCGGCACTGCTCCTCCACTATGGGAATTTTAAAAAACTCACATCCTGTCCAACTCCTGATCTCTTAGGAGAGCCGTACTTCTCAGAGGCCTTGTCCACCTGGAGAACTGCAGCCAGTGAAGCCCTTCCTCTCTCTGACACCAAACAATGACTCCCAATTCCTGTCCACTGATACCCAGCAAGGCTCCCAAAGGCAGCGAGAGGGCTCAGTCTAGTTCTCACAATGGATGTTAATGTCCCTGTGGTGCTTGTGTTGAGCAGACCGTCTTCTCTATTGAAGTCCTGGCTCCTTGGTTTGGAGGATCCTGGAAAAAGTACACAGGAGGAGGGGATTTATGTCATCACTCCCTCCAAGAGCTTCACCAGCAGCTGCAGAGGTAGCTGTACCTGGTTGTTCTCCCTCAACCCTTTAGAAGAGGATATCTTCATCCTTTTCTCACCTTGATATCATGTGGATGTTGGTTCTTTTCTTTTAGGTTCTAAAGGACACTTAATTGGACTAATGAATGACCGTGCCGTTCTTTTCCTGGAATGTTGTAGCAGGATCTAGTTCTTCTATATGCCCTATATACTTTCATTTGGTAGGATATTGAGGAAAACAAGAAGTCGGCTTATGTATATAACAATAATTTATTATTATCTTAAAAGACTGAAGGTGTTCATTATGCTTAATTAGCATTTCACATTTGAAATTGTTATAGTTTTTTTTGCCCTTGGCACTGTTTCTAAAACATTCTCCTTAATTTTCAAATTATGCTCAAAAATCTTAACACTTGACATTGCTCAAGACCCGTTAATGTCCTGAAATTCACCTTTGGATAGATATCTCCTAGATTACATCAAGTTCTTTCACTTATCCATGATTCTGTCTTACAATGTCTCACCGCCCAGATATGACCTAGCTTGACTGAGAAGAAATTCTCACTGCTGAAACTTGTGGTGAAATCATTTAAAACTCGCTCCAATTTGTGCTTCAAAAATATTCTGCTATGTTGTTAGAGATGCATTCACTTTACTTGAAGCAGTTTGTGTTTGAATCCATTGTTAGCAATGGCAAGTTGATGGATAAGCAATGTTCTGATTGTATAAAATTAGACCAGCTGTTACTACAGGTTATCAGGGAGGGTGGGGCCAAAAAGATCTAACTGAAAAAGAAATCTTCTTACTGGGAAAAAAAATGTATCCTAGGGAGGATGGTGAACTAGAAGAGAATTATCCTTTTTGTGCCAGTTTTCTAGTAGATAGCTTTTTACTGTGTTGTTTATTTATTCTCTTTGAGTGCTGAAGGGAGAAGAAATGAATCTTCAGGGCTGTCATGGAGTGCGAAGAAAAAACGACTAAAGTCAGTCAGTGAGTCCACACATTTATTGAGCGCCTGCTGTGTTCTACGCAGTGTAGTTGCTCCCTGACCTCGGAGGATGAACAAAATGTGATGGAGTCTGAGTGAAACAGAGAACAAAAGACAAACTACTGGGGATAGATACTGAATTCAATTTACAACAAGTAGATTAAGTAATAAAGGAACATTCTAATCAGGGTATGTGTGTGAGATTATATTTTTGAAAAGCTGATAATTAAAATGTCCAGTATTAATAAGTAGGGAGTGAGTTGTATTAAACTAGTCTTTTGAAATTAGAAAGTTTGCTTATAAAGAATTTTTCACGAGTCACTACTGAGTGTGTTTAATGGTTTTGATGTGAAAAGTGGCAGATAAAAAATATTCAGTTTTCTTGTAATACTTGCATTGTTTTACTGTAATACAGTATCATCAACCTGAGGTAGTATGCCTCTGTGGTCAGATCAGTGGTGATTTTTGCCACTGAGAAGTGAAGAAATTATTTTCTGAAAGCTGACGTGATAAAGTATAGAATTACTGAAGTTTTTGCACATTTAGGCTCTCTCTCATTCTGCTTAAGCAGTGAGCAACTGAACAATTGACATCAGCCCCCTTCCCTCATTTACTTTAGAAATGGACAAAATTCTCACTGTTGACATCATGTAGGTTGAGCTGATTTTGGCCTGTTAGTAATTATCTAGATCAGTGCTTCCTAGTCTTTTGTCAGTCACATTACCCACAGAATAATGCAATATGATGGGGTATGAGAATGTCATGGCTGGAGTCAACTGCATACGGTCTCCAGGCCCTGAGATCAGTCTTGGACATCCTAAGGACTAGGGAATCAATGTATCATCATCTGTGTAATCTTTTCAAGAAGACGGGTATCTGAAAGCTCTGACCTCTATCATGTCACACACCTAGGCAAAGCTAGATTTATTTTGATGGGCTTTTCTCCCATGTATTCTGCTCAAAGCAGGTCTGTAAAACCTGAATAATAATTACAGAGCAAATTCCCTTGATGCCAAATCATGACAAAGTTTTTAATAGACAACTTGCTCCCCTGGAAAGTTGAGAGTGGCATGATTATCCAGTTGTTCTCAGTGGCATCTTAATCCTGTTTTGAAGATCTTCTGAGGAAAATACTTTTAATGACTTGAATGTTTGGCCAGGACATGATAATAGAGCTCACAAAGAATCTAGATTTGATGCTTGCTTTTGTTGAGGGTAAGTTTTATAAAGGAAATTTGGCTTCAGTTTTTCCCTAGGAAAAATTACTCTTGGACCATTTTTTTTAGACTTAGACTTCCAGAAAAGTAGCACAAAAGGCAGAGAGAAAGGAAAGAATACTATAAGCAAGTTTTTGGAAAACAGATGGCATCTCCAGGGGTGGCCTAGTACTAATTTGAGGGGAAAATATTTTCATATTCATATTTCAAAAGAGAAGACAAGACTGCTAGAGGTAACATGACAGCCTGGTATTAATGTTAATACTAATGACCCAGACTATTCTCTGAAAGAGGCTCGTGAAGTGCTGATTGTGTGAGTAAATCCAAGTGAGGAGATATACACATATATGCCTTTGTTTTATCAGCTAAAATAAACAGATGTCACAAATCCTGGTACCTGGTGGATATGGTGAGTTTTACTCAGCTGTTGGTAAATTTTGACAGGTGGTAAAGAGAAGCCCGAAGAAGGAGCAAAATGAGAACAGAAAGCTTTAAGTTGCCCTTAATTTTGACCTAATCAATAATTCTAACTATAAATAATACCAACATAAACTATTTCAGATTGGAGTCAGATATACTCTGTATTTTTAAAAAGCAGCTTTGATGGCATAGGATTTCTCCTCTGCTTGCTAATGGAAATAATAATTCAATCACCATGCAGGTGAAAATCTGCCACCAAGGCAGGCCATTTTAGATTCAGCAAGCCTCTGTGTAGTAAACAAAGAGTCTATAAATTTTGCTGTCCATGTTCAACAGGAATATTACTGACTGGTTCTATTATCTACATTAAAAAGCAAACCTAGCAAGGAAACCTTCCAGTGTCCAGGGAGCTTTGTAGGCGTCAAGTAAATTCATACTTGATCAGGTTTCACACGAGGAACTCTTGCCGTTGGGATTGGATGCTCTTCTCACAAACTAGGGGGTAATCTTATAAAAAGTTAGTCATTCAGTGAGAATGGGAGGGCTAAATTACCTTCTGGTTACCAATTTCATATGTTTATCATGCCATTTAAGTGTTACTGCTCAGTATGGTGGGACAAGAATAGTTCTGTGTCAGAGAACTAGGTTAGAGTCCAGGCTTTGTCCCTTTTCGTCTATGACTTCAATCAAGATGACTGGCTGAACATATATTCTGCACCACCCAATCATCTCAATAGCTTGTAATTACAGAAAAACTATGACAGACATCTATCAGCAGGCTAGAGGACAAAATGTAAGAGGACTTCTTGAAAAAAAGAAAATAAATGGGATTAGAGCTATGGACAAACAAGTTAAAAATTAAACTCCCCAAAGACACATATGATGCAGCTAGCAGGGTCTCTCAAACTCAGAGATCATAGAAGTAACGAATGGGAGGAAGTCAGGGGCAAACATTGAGAGATTAAACATGAAACTGCAACCAGGCTTGACTCTTGCATGCTGCACCCTCACTATCCCTTGCCAAGTAGCAAGCAGCAGAAATGCTGAGTCCATGCTGAATCAGAGAAGGTGGGAGCTACAACTTGAAATGCAGATCAGTGGCCAAAGCAATTAACCTCAGGAGTCAAATAGAACCTGCAAAGCCAGAAAACAAGTTAACTGCATATATTTCCCTGTACACACCCTATACTACTGCTGCTCTCAAAGAAAAAAGGATCTGACATTCATAATTTACATCTACAGATAGACAAATATGAAATACAAAGTTGAGAAAAAAACAAGAATTATCAAGCTTTGAGAAAAATCAATGTGTGAAAGGCAGGCAGCAAACTCAGCAATAAAACTTCGACCTGCCAACGGCGTAAAGCAAGCAAAGAGAAAGCTTTAACATGAGTGTGATTAATATGCTTAGAAAGGTTAGATCCAATTCACAAAAGATTGAGAAACAAGTGACAGAAAAACTCACCTCCAAAATATGAAAATTCAAGAGATAAGTGGATTAAAGAATGGGCTTATATGGAGAGGGAAAAATTAATTGGAAGAGCAAGGGAAGGGATTGTCCTAGATCAAAGGAAAAGTAAAATTTAATTTAAAAAGATATAGTTAATATAATAAAATGTTTTAAAAACATATAATGGGAGTCCCACAGTAAATAATATGGGGAGTGTATGTGTGTTTGGTGGTGATGCGGAACTGAAAGTACAGGAAAAGTAGAAGACACATCCCAGGGCTAAAGTAATCCTAAAACCTTGTATTATAAAGATTCAAGGGATGAATAAGATAAACTTAAAAATAGCATAATAGCTGTATCATGGTATGTGTTTCACATTTAGGAGCACAGTGAATGTAAAGAAGACAAAATAAAAAGGGAAAAAAAGTTAACTGAAAAGGAATAAGAATCACATTACATTTCAGCAACATTATATGGTGGAAGACATTTGAGTAATGTCTTCAATATTCTGAGAGAAAATAAATTTGAATGTAGAACCCAAACCACAATGACATTTATCTTTAAATAAAAACAAGATCATTTATTATCTTTTTTGAAGGACTGAGAAAAGATATGCTCCAGCAAAGGGAAAAAATAGAATCAAAGATAGAGTACATAGATATCAACTGATTTTAGCCATTCATAGAAAATAATAGTTTAAATATGCATATTAAATATAGAATTCATTAGAATAATGAAATATATATAAAAGGTCATATTTTATATACTACTAAAGGAAAAATAATCTAGCAAATAAGATGTAATTAATCTGAGAGAAGTCAAGAAAGACAACAAGAAGGAATGGAAAATAAACAACATAAGATAGAAGAAATAAGGACCAAAAAATCAGTAGTCAAATTGTCTATCAATGTATTTATTTCACTATTAAATGCCTCAAATCTCAGATTGTGGAACTGAAAAATCAAGGTAAAAACTGTTAATGCAGTTAACTTAAAAATAAAAGAGTAGAAGCTCATTTAGCAAATGTTTAAAAATAATAACGAAATATTCAGTTGAAAAAATATTATTACACCAACTAAAACAAAGTGGACTTTAAGGCAAAAAGTACTAAATGAAGCAAAAGGAGATATTTTATATTGGTGAATGTCAAATGTGTAAAGAAGATAAAGCAATTATGAACCTTAATGCAGCTAAACACAAGGCTTAGGAATATACACACTAGAAACTTTAAGAAATGCAGAAAGTTTTCATAAATTTTCAGTATATATCTCTTAAATATAATTGACACAAACTTGATCTAAATAATAAATTTGCATAGACTCTTGTTTTCAATACCTAGAGAACATACATTATTTTTAAAAGCCTTTGAAATAAACACCAACTTTGATCAGACATTAGGTCACAAAGAAGAATCTCAGTCAGCTTCCTTAAGAAGAAATCCTGTAATTGCAGTACATTTCTTTGTAATCTAGACTCAAAGATGAAATCAGAATGAAAATTTAAAACAATATTTTGAGCTAAATGAAAATACAATGGAGTATATCAAAACTTGTGGAATGGAGGTAAATTATTGGTCAGAAGGAAAGATTAGGCCTCAGCTCATACAATAGAGAAAAAAATCTTTAAATCAATGATTAATAATTCATCTCAAAAGCTAGGAAAGTGACAACTAGTTGAATCTAAAGTATGTAAAAAAAGAGAATAATTAAGATAAGAACCAATACGACTGAACTAGAAAATAAACTTATATCAAAGACTGATCAAGAAAAACGAGGGAAGACACATCTTACCAAAATAAAAAATGCAAAGAGATATAGATATTCAAAGAATAAAAAGAGAGCACTCTGAAAAGTTTTATGCCGATAAATTTGAAAATTGAGATAGAAAAAATAAACTTGAAAAATATAAAATATCTTATCAAAACTGATAAAGTAAGAAATAGCAAACATCAATTGTTTCTTAACTAATCAAAAATTAAATCTGCAGGGGGCCAGCCTCTGTCGTAGCAGTTCAGTTCATGGACTCCACTCCACAGCCTGGGGTTCACCAGTCCGGATCTCGGGTGTGGACCTATGCACCGCTTACCAAGCCATGCTGTGGCAGGCATCCCACATATAAAGTAGAGGAAGATGGGCACAGATGTTAGCTCAGGGCCAGTCTTCCTCAGCAAAAAGAGGAGGATTGGGAATGGATGTTAGCTCAGGGCCAATCTTCCTCAAAAAAAAATAAATCTGTAATTAAAAAACATTATAAGGCAAGATTCAGACTCAGATGGCTTCACTGGTAATAAAAATACATATAATTTTATAAGAAATAACGTTAGTATTGCTCAAAGTTTCCATAGGGTAGAAACAGAGAAAACATCTTTAGTTTTTAAAATTAGAATAAGGCATTCTCATGATTGTAACCTGACATGTACATTACAAGAAAAGGAAAGTACAGGTCAATATCTCTCGTGAACATTAGTTAATCCTAAACGTATTCATCAACATATAAAAAGAATAACAACTACTATTACCAAGTAGATTTTTCTCCAGAATTACAATTTATTTTAACTTTCAAAATTTAATCAGGGACTGCCCCGTGACCCAGTGGTTAGGTTCTCGCACTCTGCTTCGGTGGCTCAGGGTTTTGCTGGTTCGGATCCTGGGCGCGGACACGGCACCGCTCATCAGGCCATGCTGAGGTGGTGTCCCACATAGCACAACCAGAGGGACTCACAACTAGAATATATAGCTACATACCGGGGGGCTTTGGGGAGAAGAAGAAAAAAAAGTTAATCAATCCCATTCACGACATTAATGAAACAAAAAAAGAAAAACAAAATGATTGTCTAGTTTTTAATAAAATCACTTGGTAAATTTCAATACCTATTCATTATAGAAGCTCTTTGTAGATTAAGAATAGAAGGGAACTTTCTCACTCTGATAAAGGGTACCTACAAAAATCTTCAGAATATATCATATTAAATTATGAAATATTAAAATCTTTCTTCCTAATATCAGAAAAAAGAGATGATGCCCTTTAGCACCATTTTTATGTAGTATTGTAGTAGAGGTACTATATCATGCAATAATGCAAGCCATAGAGTAGAAGATATTGACAGTACATTTATTTGATGAAGGACAGATATCTGTAATATAGAAATAAATTCTACAAATCAATAAGAAAAATGACAGATGGACAAAACACTTGAACAGGGATTTTACAAAGAAGATTTCTAAATGGCCAATAAATGTATGAAAATACATCTGGCTCTATTAACCGTCGGGGAATGCAAATTAATTCCACAGTGGGATACCACGACTTTCCTGCCAGGAAGGCTCAAAAATAAAATAAAATAAAATAAAATAAAATAAAACAAAATAAAAGACAACATTAACTGTTGGTGAGAATGGGAAACAGTTAGAACTTATACATTGCGGATGGCAGCTAAATGCACACAAGTTTGGAAAACTCTTTGGCTATATATGAATTACCAGTGACATAAATTCCATTTCTAGGTATAAAGCTAACAGAAATGTATTTTTGTGTGCACCAAAACCATGTATAAGTGTTTACAGTGACATTATTTATAATAGCTAAAAAATTGATAATAGCTCAAATGCCAACAATAAAGGAACAAAATATTGCTCTATGTAGCAGCATGGATGAATCCTGCAAGCATAGTGTTGCACAAAGAGTCAGATACAAAAGAGTATAGATTTTATGATTGCTTTCATATAAACTTCAAAAATAAGCAAAGTAATCAATGGAAGTAAAAGTCTGAATGGTAGTTAACTTTGAGGAACATGCTGTGACTAATGATTGAGAAGAGTTGTGAAGGACACTCAAGATTGGGATACTACTATTCCATTTCTTGATCAAGATGGTGGTTATATGGTTATGTTCACTTGGTAAAAATTCATTAAGTTGAACATTTATGAATTATACACTTTCTGTAAAATGTTATGCTTAAAAAGCTACTTAAAATAATATTTTCCTATTCATCAAAAATAACCAATTTAAAAATATTGTGGTAAAGGATTCCATTCACAATAAATACAAAACAATAAAACACAAATGAAGAAGGCTAATGTTCACATGCAAGACATATCTGGAGAAAATAAAATTATATTGAAGCAAGTAAAATAAAACAGGAATAAGGGAAATAAATAGTGAATGAATCTACAATTTCCTTGGTTGAGAAGAACATAATTGTTAGCATATTAATACACTCACATAAACCAAAACCTCCCAAACAATATTTTCGTGCAACTTTCATATTAATTCTCAAGTTCATGAGTAAAAGAAAATGCTTGTGAATTGCATTTTTTTTTGCAAAAAGAGAATAAGTACTGATCTGCTTTACCTCTCATCAAAATGTATAATACACTTAAAGTAATAAATACAATATTTGCCCATCAATAGTCAAATAAATCTGTGGACAAGAATAATTTCTCAAAGAGAAAGAGAGGAGGAAATTTATAATAAGGTAATATGTCCTTTTAAATCTGTGCATATTCAACATATGTTGATGAGACAGTTGGCTATTATTCATTTGTAAAATATTAGGTTAAATCTATTCTTTTTTTTAATTTTTATTTTTTTCAGATATCCTATTTCAAATTCTGTATACATTATATTTGACAAGATACAGCATCCATTTATGATAAGATCTCTAAATAAAATGGGTATAGAAGGAAAATACCTCAACATAATAAAGGCCATATATGACAAACCCACTGCAAATATCATTCTCAATGGAGAAAAACTGAAAGCTATCCCTCTAAGAACAGGAACCAGACAAGGATGCCCACTGTCACCACTCTTATTTAACATAGTATTGGAAGTCCTAGCCAGAGCAATCAGGCAAGAAAAAGAAATAAAAGGGATCCACATTGGAAAAGAAGAAGTGAAACCGTCACTCTTTGCCGATGACATGATTTTACATCTAGAAAACCCTAAAGAGTCCACTAAAAAACTTTTAGAAATAATAAAGGGTTACAGTCAAGTTGTGAGATACAAAATCAATGTACAAAAATCGGCTGCATTTCTATACACTAACAACAAAGTAGCAGAAAGAGAAATTAAGAATACAATCCCATTTACAATTGCAACAAAAAGAATAAAATACCTAGGAATATACTTAACAAAAGAGGTGAAAGTCCTGTACACTGAAAACTATAAGACATTGTTGAAAGAAATCGAAGAAGACACGCAGAAAGGGAAAGATATTCCATGCTCTTGGATTGGAAGAATTAACATTGCTAAAATGTCCATACTTCCTAAAGCAATCTATAGATTCAACGCAATCCCTATCAAAGTTCCAACAACATTTTTTTTACAGAAATAGAACACAGAATCCTAAAATTTATATGGAACAACAAAAGACCCCAAATGGCCAAAGGATTCCTGAGAAAAAAGAACAAAGCTGGAGGTATCACACTCCCCGATTTCAAATTATACTACAAAGCCATAGTAACCAAAACAGCATGGCACTGGCACAAAAACAGACACAGAGATCAATGGAACAAAATTGAGAGCCCAGAAGTAAACCCAGACGTTTATGGACAGCTAATATTCGACAAGGGAGCCAAGAGCATACGATGGAGAAAGGAGAGTCTCTTCAATAAATGGTGTTGCAAAAACTGGACAGACACATGCAAAGGAATGAAAGTAGACCATTCCCTTACACCATGCACAAAAATCAACTCAAAATGGATTAAAGACTTGAATGTAAGACCTGAAACCATGAGACTTCTAGAAGAAAACATAGGCAGTACGCTCTATGACATTGGTCTGAGCAGCATATTTTCAAGTCCCATGTCTGACCAGGCAAGGGAAACAAAAGAAAAAATGAACAAATGGGACTACATCAAACTAAAAAGTTTCTGCACAGCAAAGGAAACCATCAACAAAACGAAAAGACAACCTAACAATTGGGAGAAGATATTTGCAAACCACATATCAGATAAGGGGTTAATATCCAAAATATACAAAGAACTAATACAACTCAACAACAAAAAAACCAACAATCCAGTTAGACAATGGGCAAAAGATCTGAACAGAGATTTCTCCAAAGAATATATACAGATGGCCAACAGGCATATGAAAAGATGCTCAATATCATTAGCTATCAGGGAAATGCAAATCAAAACTACAATGAGGTAAATCTATTCTTTACATCATATATTAAAATAAATTCAAGGGGCTGGCCCAGTGGTGCAGCTGTTAAGTGTGCACGTTCTGCTTTGCGGGCCTGGGGTTCACCAGTTGGGATCTGGGTGCGGACACGGCACCGCTTGGCAAGCCATGCTGTGGTAGGCACCCTACATATAAAGTAGAGGAAGATGGGCATGGATGTGAGCTCAGGGCCAGTCTTCCTCAGCAAAAAGAGGAGGATTGGCAGCAGATGTTAGCTCAGGGATGATCTTCCTCAAAAAAAAAATTCAAAAAGAATTTAAAAAGTATATGTAGAAACTAAATATTAGAGCAAATTTGTAGACTAAAAGATACAAATTTAAAATGTACGAGGATTTCTAAGGTTTGGCCTCTGTTTAAATCTAGTCTCAATCCTCCTCGCAATCTTAGCTCTTCCGCGTTCTTGGATTTCTTTCAGTTCCTCACACATCTTCTTCAACATCTACCCCTTCATCTTTGTTCCCTCTCCCCACTCCCTGCAATTCCTAATTACCACTCATCCAGTAAATCTCCCTTTCTGATGGCTTCCTTTGGTTAGCTTTGCCTGACACCCAGAAGTGAGGAAAACGTCTTTCCCAGCAATTATTTTGAACTGGCAGACGTTTAACCGTTTCTCTGTTTTCATTTCACGCTGTCTTTTGGTTCTATTTTGTTCTTGCAAGCGGCTTTGTGTCTTTCACACTCTCGTTTTTCTTTACGTATTTCTATTTTCTCACTTATTAATATCATATATACCTTTGTTAACTATTCAATATTCATGAACTGCCATTCTTTCGTAAAATATTCTAGGTTATTTTTAGTCAGGCTCCTACACCCTGCAAAGCATTTTCTAATGCAGTGTTTTTCTGAATTTATTAGGAAATTCCCCATTCAAAATTACCTCAGGAGAGAGGCAGATGAAAATAGTTCTCTGTGTTTAATTAGAGGATTGTGTCAGAGGGTTGGCTTTTTTTGTGAGCTTACAAGGAAGACCATGTACTAACTGTTAGGAATTTGCGTTTTCTCTCTTAAATTTAATGCTCATATTTTCTGCAGAGCAGGAACCCATGACTTATATTTCTGTGACTTGCATTTCTATGGCTCTCATTTCCTCTGGAATTCAGTTTCTTTATCTTTAAGATAAGGAGTGTGGGTTTCAGAATATGTGTAGCACCTTACTTAGCTAAAATTCTAGAATCACTTGAATGTAATGGAAAATTTATACTCCACAATAGGGACTTTAAACCTAACTGAGAATACAGATTATATATCCATATATGTTTGATTCCACAATGTGAATTATGTTATTATCTAAAAAACTTATCAGTTTTCCTTGATATGTGGTGAGGGAAATCATAAATATGTACTCGTTATGTATAAAAAATACAGGAGTTTCCTGGTAACAACAGGAGACGGCAGCAGTCGTTCAAACTGTCTCTGCTACAAACCGTGGTCAATCTCATTGGAAGGAGTTACATCAAGGACACAGCAAAGTTTTCTCTCTGCCCAGGAATCAGGGAAAATAACAACGAGAGGGGAAGCCAAGTGTCTGTGGTTGTCAAAGCAGGCTGATTCACTAATGTATTGAAAATAGAGCTTAAACACCATTTTAATTGTACAATTTCCTCATGGTTATTTTATGCAAATAAAATTATCTCTACAACTTAACTTATAATAATATTTAATAAATTAACCATGTAGTGGTTTGATAAAATTAGCATCGATTAAAGAGTAAATCACAAAATTTTATGAAAAATATTTTTGCAAATGAACAAAACGAGCAGAAATAGACTTACAAGGCAGAGTAAGAATTGTGATTTATTTATAAGAGATTTTGTGTGCTTAGCTGTTGTTACTAATCTCAAGAGATGGCAAACCTAGGCCACTATAGTGACTTTTTGTTACTCCCCATTCTGTAGCAAGAACTGTCTAGATATGGGATTTGCCAATAGGGAGCGTCATCGCACCTATCCACCTTCAAAAGATATATGACTTCAGGCTGCCACGTGGCTGGTACCTCTGTTTGCTGGGGATTCTCAAATGCAGAGAAGCCAGACACAACACTGAGAGCAGCACATGATGTCCAGGTCTTCTCAGATAACCTTCAACGAGCAGGCCCAGATTCTGCATGACTTTAGTAGAGCAATTTCACTGAAGTTCTAAACCGCTCATGTGATCATCATTATTGTTTTGGTTTAAATATGAACCTGAGTACCCCAGGAACCATCAGTGGCCTTTACAGCTTCTGGGTGCTGCTGTCACCTGGTTCCATTTACTTCTCTGTGGGAAAAAGACTTCAAAGAGAACATTTTTGCTCCCATTGCTCCCAGTATTCTGGTTCCCCGGGGGTCCTCCCACTCTGTGGGTTTCTAGCCAGTGATGTTCTGATAAATGTTTAACTACATGCTTTCTGAGGGGGAGAAGGAAAGCTCTGATCTTGGCATTTGCCAATTTTCATCGTGTAAATACTCCCACCATGGCCAACTTCAAGCTACCAGTGTGACATCACAGAAGGCGGAGTTGAGAAGAGATGCCTACAACTGGCTGTGAGAGCTGGTACATGCTGGCTCCAGCACACAGCTGTTTCTAGCTGTTGCTTTCTTTTTTTATTTTTGTATTAGTGCTACACCTTCTCCTTCATTCTATCGAAATTGCTTGTAGTCCTCCTTACTAAAGGACCAGTCAGTTCTTTCTGTTTACAGTTCTCCTGCTGCTGCTGTCCTCTTCCTCTTGCTCCTGGCTCTCCTCCATCTCTCCGTTTTCTCCTTGTACTTTTCCTAATTTTAGACGTTTTGGGGTCAGAGAAAGTTAAGTGGCACCACCCATTATCTCACTCAAAAGCATATATTCTCATCAACTGTTGGTCAAAAGCACAGTGCATGAGTTTTGATACGTCACAGTGAG
The DNA here is from genome assembly GCF_037783145.1 of Equus przewalskii. Classification (NCBI taxonomy): domain Eukaryota; kingdom Metazoa; phylum Chordata; class Mammalia; order Perissodactyla; family Equidae; genus Equus; species Equus przewalskii. The sequence continues at coordinate 31,544,334 of NC_091839.1, read as the reverse complement.
TTTATTGCCCAGCCTGCCCACTCTTCCACAAGTGAACTCAAAGGAAATGTGTGGATTACAATGCACCACCTCGGGGTCCGCACCACATTTAAATAGATGACACCTTGCCCAATCCTTTCTCTATGTGGATACGAGGAAGCCAAGCTCAATTATAGGTAACAGTCATGGAGCAATGCTCAAAGCCATTTAAATAATTGCGTCTTACCATTCTTTTCCTCTTTGATGCTTTCTCTGCTATCGCTATAAATTTACCAGAACTTGGGCCAGGAACAGAGTGAGAAAGATATGTCTGTAGAACAGATCTATAGTTAATTTATTTGCAAATTTTATTCTTTTCCCTTGATCTAGAGACTCTAGGCTTAGAGAGCTTTAGCTCAGAGAAAAAAAAAAAGAAAAAAGCTAATCTGGAATGCTTTATTCTCTATGACCTAATGAGCAGCAGATTCATAAAGGTGTTATCACAGTTTGACTGTACTATACCCAGTTAAGAGGTAAGTTTATTGCTCCTATCATGTTTTGTTTTGTTGCTTTTCTTTGGATTTACTGGTGCTGGCATTTCTCAATTCAGACACACCAATGCAAATCAGTAGTTTGAAGGATACGGAAAAGGAGTTATTGTTTCATATCTAGCCTCTGAGTCTAAGATTTTGTAAACATTGAGCCAGAATTATAGTCTGTGGTTTTATCACATGATCATACTTGTTTTTGTGCTGAAATGTCTTTGGTTTGGTCTTAAGTGTTTTCATATTTTATATACCTGCCTGAATAATTTTTCTTCTCCTCCCATGTACCATGGCTGTTAAAGCCAAAGTTTACTCTCTTCTGCATCATTTGATGAGCATTTATGTTCTTCTTTTACAAATTGTTATCATTTGAACATCTTTTCAGTCAGTCCCCCTAGTACAGAAAACGAAGGCCTCAACCACTCCCTTGTTGATTCTGACAGCCAGTGTGTCAACGTGGGATTCAGGGGCAGTGATTGCATGTGTCCACTTAGGACTTTGAAGCTTGAGGGAGTGATGCGAATTTGTAGGGAAATGGTGAAAATAATAATTGTGATGATGGTTTTGGGGGTCCAGTGATAGTGGTGCTGATGATAGAGTCCTAACCAGAATGTTCCTAGGACATTGGCTTGGTTCTATTTCCGCCCAAATTCTGACTCTGCTTCCCCTTTTGGCCAGGGCTCTATAAGAACTCTCATGTCATATCAACAAATTCATTTTCTTCTTGAATTAGCCAGAAGTGGTTTCTCTTGCATGCAACCAAGTACTCTGATTAATAATATCCCAATTATATATTTACTGTAATGATACTACAAAACTACCTTTATCCTCATCTGTTTATGTTGTAATTAACTCATCATCCATTCATAACATTGGTATAGTGATTTAATTTTTACTGTGCATTCTTAAATTGTTCATTTATTTTTTTCAAAAAGAACTCCTAATCATAATCTCTAGTAATTGGCTAATTTTCAAAATTAAATGTTAGCATGTATTTGTAATAGTAAATTAAAATTAGAAACTGTATTCCCAAGAGAGGTTTCAACATCTGTTATGGCCAAGAATTGGATGGATGATTCCATCACGTTGGACTGTGGGAGATTGCTTCCATTAATGCCCCAATTTTTTACCCTTTTTGTTTCCATGTCCTTTGACGTGTAGCTTTGTAATGCTGTCCTACTCTGATTTTGGGCTTGAGCATGAGACTTGCCTTGACCAGTGGGATGTTGGAAATATGATGCACAGGTGTGCTCTTTCTTGCTCCTCTGCCATTGCCTTGAGAACACAGATAGGCTAGCTGGCTGGAGGATGAAACATGTAGTAGTGCTAAGGCTTGCTATTCACCCCAGCAGAGGTCTTCTAGATTAGTCAGCTCACAGCTAAGTATAGACAAATGAGTGAATCTAGTTGACATATGAGTGAACAGCTCAACCAAATCCAAACTCAATGATTGAAGAGCAGTCTTGTTAGCTCAATTACTGCTCACTTTTTAAACCACTGATTCGGGATGGGTTGTTGTACAGTGTTATTGGAGCATTAAAAAGCTGATATATGGAGGATATAAAAGGGCTGTATTGTTAGGGATAGGAAAGGATTTGGGGAAGAGGATTTCTTTGAAGAAAGCTATGGTATGTGTCCCAACCCATTCTGCTCAAAGTGAAGGTAAGGTGGGCTTTCCCTTCATCACATGTCTACCGAGAAAGGCTTAATAGAGGTCATTATTTAAATTTGATACGTATCCACTCAATCTTATGGACACAACTAGACTGGAATCTTACATTTTGGAATTTATATAATAGAGGCTATACCTATTGTTCTGAGGGATCAGGGCAAAAGTATATGGAATTGGGAACCGGATTTACTTTCACAGATGACAGAATAAAGATTGCGTGTTTCTCTGATGGACTAGATGAAGGCCATCTTGGAACTGTTTTGTACACTCTTCACGAGGGTTATCTGAAAATGTGATGGGACCCATACTGAGAGAATCTGGAGTATATGCCTCAAAACAGGGATAGTAATCAGAGTGGCAGTCAGAGGAAAACAGATTGCCCTTGTCACAGAAGTACCATTGAATGTTTTCAGTGGGGGATCTCTGAAGAATCCCTAACCAATCTTAAAGGCAAAAAAAAAAAAAAAAAGTCTGTAAACATCTGCCAGATCAGTCCAGTACATTCAAATCAGAAACTTCCTGCCCCCTTTTGCGTTTTTCCTGCCTCCGCTTTAACCCGGGAGTAGCACCCAGATAGGAGAGAAAGGGTGGAGGAATAAGGTGGTGAAACAGAGAAGGCCCTGTCCTATCCAGATGACATGTTGTTTGCCTGCAGATGTCCTAACCTGAGGTGTGGTGTGGTGGTTAGGGAGAGGGAAGAGGACTCTTACTTGTAGATGAAGAGTGAAGTGTTGATGAATATAGTTGAACATATATTCTGATTTCTGAATAGGTGAGTAAGTTTTGCTACTTAAAAGACCATAAGTCTTTGTACTAGTTAGGAAAGATGAAATATAATGAGATTGACAGAGTTTTCATACGTAGTCAGGGGAAAATCTCTCCAACCCCTACGTGAATAAATTTTAAAAAGACAGTAAAAGACAAAAATAAGGATGCTTTCTTATTATTACGCTGCAAAATTTTCTTGTTCAACATTCCAATTACATGTGTATACAATAAGGAGATCATGATTTCCAAGAAATTAACACGTAAAAACGTATTCTAAAGCTATACTGAACTTTTAATTTCAAATTCAGAGGGAATGTTAGCATTACACAATGCTTGGTGTCTTCATTACTCATCCACTCACCATGTATTTTTGAATTTCTACTATGTATCTGGCATTGTATTAAATTACAATAATGCATTGGAGAATAAGATATGTATTGTCTCTGCTGAAATAAAGCTTATGGTCTATAGAGGATATGGGCATTAAATAGATAATCACGAATAATAATTAAGGTGGTGGAAAGGGCAAGGATGGAAGCACTTGCTATAACTGCATGATTCTCAACTGCCTATGAAATGATCCTTGCCATCGAGTTGTTTATTGCTTGCATAGGAGATAAGAAAATATAAAGATTGTTATATTAAAACATTATTATATTTTAAAAGTTAGAAAGTAATAAGTGCTATAAGGCAAAGATAATATCCTACGAAAATGCAGAGCAAGAAAGACTAATACCAGTTAATCAGAGAAGCCAATGGTAGTGGTAGCATTTCAGTCAGACCTTGAAAGATAGCAGGAGTTGGGTTTACAGAAATAATGTGTCAGTCAGGAGAAGCTGTCTAGGTAGAACAAAGGAATGGCAGTGCATGCATAAACAGGCACTAGCTCAGTTTGACAGAAGTGCTACACTTGCCCTCCTTCCTGGTAAGAAGTCAAGAGTTTAGAGATCATTGGTATTCACTTTCTATAGTTCTATTTGTTTAGCTTTTTAATGCAAATCATTTATTATTCTTTTCAAGCTAACTTATTACAGCAAATGTACGTTGGAGTAGAAAAATAAGGTCATCATTGCTGGCTATAAAAGCCTTATATTCTGAATATTTTTAGCTTAACTCTTACTTTCCCAAGTAAAGGCTATCTTAACAATATCCCTATATAAGTTTGCTCATTAAATAAAACACTCTGACGACTGTGAATGGGATATTTTGTTCACTGAAAACAATGCTGAAAATGTGTGCTCAGACAAACCAGCAAAAATGTTTAGCTTATAAAATTAATTTTGTTCTCAGGCTATAATAATGTTGACACATTTTAAGACCAGTAGTTTTATATCTAGAAGAAACTGTAATATCATCTAGATCAGAGGTTTCCACCTTACTTCCTATGGCACTCTAGTAGAGGCCAATTGCATGGGGCTCCAGCTCCTCCATCTATCCCCACATACCTCCTGCTCCTTCTTCCCCCAACAGTTGGGGCGCTCATGTGCACACACATACGGCACACACACAGGCACACTTTTACCACAGAAAGGTTTGCTTTCATTAATATCTGACCAACATGGCTTCAACATAGGATTTTATTTCAAGAAAATATTTGCTGCTTTGAAAAAAATGTTTGAAAACTACCAATCTATTCTAAGCTTCTAAATTTATAGATTATAATAATTATTCATTATTCATGCAGAAATTATTAATTATTCATTCATTTACTCATCTATCTACTTGCCCATTCCCTCCTCATGGACTATGCACCTGGTCCTGAGCAGGGCACTGGATTAACAATGGTGAACAGGATCAGGATGGTTCCTCTTTTTCAGAAGCTTACAGAATAATGGATGAGAGAGACATTAAAAAGTGATCTCACTTATCAATATGATTATGAAGTGAGACAGCTGTTCTGAATGAAAGGAAAATGACCCATGAGAAAGTATGATAAAAGTACTGTCTTACTGGGAGTGTAAAGATTCCTTGAGGAAATGATGCATGAGCTGAGATCTTAAGGATGCAGAATGAAATTGCTGCTCTCTCCCTGACCTCAACCTCTCTTCACTGTTTTTGCTTGGGAAAGTAGAAAATGGAGACAAATGTAGGTTCATCTTGTGAGTTTACTTGTACTCCAGAGCACGAGTTCTATTTTACCTGTTAAACAATGTTAGAACATAGTTTCTTCATTTATTTTCACCAGTTTCCTAGTTGTTTAGTGTGGGAAAATAAAGTTTAATATTTGTTACTATACCATATCCAGAAACAGAAACTCTGGCCGTTGCATTCTGCCATGTGGAGGACATCATTTTCAGTGAGAGCTGTGTTGTTGGCTTCATGGGTGTAGATCAGCATTGAAATAGGTTATGTGGTCAGGAGGGCAGGAGAGTGTGGCACAAAAAGTACATATAACTTTTTCAAGAAGTGGGTTCTGAGGTGGAGTTGAAAGAGGAAGGACAATGGCTGGTAGATTTGGGGTCAAGGGAAAATTCTTTTTAAGATAGGCTATAACTGGTCATGTTTGTATGCTGATGGGAAAGATTCAATTGAAAGAAAGGGAGTTGAATGGGTAACTGATAGTGTAACATTTCTGCAAAAGCACCAGCAGAACGAAGGCAAAGATCAAGTAGAGCGTTGGGACTTAAACATGAGGAAGAAAACCTCCTCAGAGGACAGATATATATGTGGGTAGTTTTATAGGTTTCCTCTGGAAAAATGAGGGTGCCCCTCTCTAATGGCTTCTTTTTCTCTGGGAAGTAGGAGGATAGGTAAATGGAGGAAGAACAGCCTGGGAGGAGGTTTAAAGAGGATGGAAAGGTTCACTATAGTCAATTATGGGGGAAGGGAAAGCAGGTTGACCAGAGAAACAATAGAAATTTCTGGGAGTGTGAGGGCTCACTTGAGACTGTTGATAATGATTAATTTATAGTGATGCAAATCTGTCCTGCATGTATGGAGAAAGGTGGAGGGTGGCAGAGTAGAATTCATCCTAGTGCAACACGTATCAACATGGATGTGAGTTAGAGGGATGAGAGGGTAAACTTGAAGCAACTCTAATTATGTTAAAAAAAATCTATCATCTAAAACTTTGTATTTTTATTAAGGCTAACAACTCATTATCATGTTAGATGGCAACAACTGCTAATAACATTGTTATTAATAATACATTATTTGTGCTATCATAGCATCTGCACTCCTGCCCCCAGTGGGTTTTAATCACATGGCTCAGCATTGCTATGGTAGACTGAAGACTTGAATCTGAGTCTTCTCATGCTCACCATATCCTAGGATCTTCCGTGTGGATTCTTTTGCTTAATTTCTTTTGATGTATTTGGAACTATAATATTTTCCCACTCTCCTTTGTTAATGAAACCAATAGAGCTATTGACAGTTAAAATCTTTGAGTGTAAGTGGTGTTTCATTTCTTTACTGTCTACATTAACAGCTTGGAAGACAAAAGAGATATGCCTATGATAAATTTTCCCTTAATGAACAACATCACCAAAAAGCACACAAGAAGTTCCTTTACATTTTACATTCTAGAGACTCATGACATTGTAATGAAAAGATCACTTTAACTCCGCACTGCTATTAAAGGCAAAGAATGAGAGTATCTACTTGACTCATCATTATGATCTTGATATCAGCATCACACTAGGGCAGAGAGTAAAAGCAGAGGAATTAATTGGGCTTAAAGTCAGATTAGGGGAGTATGGAGATTTTGTGTAAAGCACAATGGCTTTCCCTCAGATTGTTGTCATTCCAAAATGTTAAGATTTTAGAGGACTGCAATATATGGAGAGTGAAAAAATCTAAAAAGCTAGAAATAGAGAGTGATGCCAACATCACAGTGGAATGAGCTCTTCCCTTAGTCTCTCCCCCCTAAGATACAATGAAAAGGGCACTCATAAGCCAACAGAGGACATTCACATAACACAGTAGATGTCTTAGAGATCCATGCAGCCATATGTCTGAAGGTGGAGGTGGTGGACTCCCTTGGAGGCAGTGGAAGGAGGTAAGGGAATCTCCTCTTCCTCCATGAATGGCAGCAATCTAGGGCATGGGACTGTGCATGCCTCTGGGAGGAGAGAGGAGAAAGGGCAGCCCTCTGTGGGAATGCCTCCACTCTCAGAGTTGCCTCCCAGCCTGTGGGAACACTCCACATCAAGGATGCTAAGCAATCAGGGAGGCAACTTCAAACTGAACAGCCCAGGAGGACAGACAGTGAGTTCAGAGCAGGAGCATCCACAGGATCATGCATACAAAAGGAAGTGCCCCTTCCCTTACCTGGTGCACCAGCTCAGTCATTCAGACAGAGCAGGTACACCTGCCAGAGTGCCTGCATGGTTGTGTGTATAAAGCAGTGGCAGCCTGCAGGCAAATGCAGATGGGCCCTGTCATCAGAGTTTCCAAAGGACAGGCACAGCTGTCAGGGATCATGGAGGGCTCAGAATACACTGCTCCTGCCCTCCAACCCTAGTGGGAGCAGGTGGAATCTGTGACTAAATACTACCGCTATGCAACAGCAAAAATCTACCTCACCAAAAAACATGAAGAGGACTATTAACACACCAGACAAGAGGGAAAATGACAAGAACCCAGAAATCAGTGTGGAGTCACAGAAATTTGCAATCCAAATGACAAAGAATTCAAAATAGCTATCATAAAAAAATGAGTTACAAGAAAACTCAGGAAGACAGTTCAATGAAATCATGAATAAAATTAGTGAACAGAGGGAATTCTTCACAAAAGAGATTGAATCTATAAAAAATAAAAACCAATCAGAAATGTTGGAGATGAAAAAGACAATGAATGGGAGAAAGAAAAATCTGGAGTTTTAAAATGACAGAACTGGTATTATGGAGGATCGAATTAGCAATTTAGAGGACAGAAATAGAGAAATGATTGTGATGGAGGAGGAGAGAGAACTAAGACTAAAAAGAAATGAAGAAATTCTTCAAGAAATATCTGACTCTATTAGGAAATGCAACATAATTATTGTATGTAATCCAGAGGGCGAAGTGAGGGAGAAAGGAGCAGAGAGCTTGTTCAAAGAAATAATAGCTGAGAACTTCCCAAACCTGGGAAATAGGTTAGAATTACAAGGAAATCAAGCTAGTAGAATTCCTAATTATATCAACATAAAAAGACCTTCTTCAAGGAATATATTAATAAAACTGGCAAAAGTCAATGACAAAGAAAAGTACACTAACAGTAGCAAGGCAGAAGAAAATAACCTACAAAGGAACTTCTGTCAGGCTTTCAGCAGATTTCTCAGCAGAAACCTTGCAAGCTAGGAGAGTGGAATGATACATTCAAAATTCTGAAAGAGAAAAACTTTCAGCTAAGAATACTCTGTCCAGTGAAAATATCCTTCAGATACGATGGGGAAATAAAAAATTTCTCAGATAAACAAAAGCTGAGGGAGTTCATCACCACAAGATGCTCTGCCCCCTACAAAAATGATCAAGAAGGTCCTCATACCTGAAAAAAAGAAAGGGTTTACAAATCCTTGAGCAAGGAGATAAATAGGAAGACAAAATCAGAAAATTTCAGCTCATTATCAGAACAGGTTAGCAAACACTCAATTATAACATTAAAGATAAAGGGAAGGAAAACATCAAAAATAACTATAATCACTTCATTTTAACCACAAACTCTCAAGACATAATGGAATAAGTTGTGACAACAATAACTTAGATGGAGAAGAGGACAGGGATAGAAGCTGCTTAGCCTAAGGAAATAAGAGGTTATCAGAAAACAGTCTATCTCATCTATGAGATTTTTTATACAAACCTCACAGTAACCACTAAACAAAAGATCAGAACAGGGACACAAATGATAAATAAAGGTAAAACTGAATTGGTAATTGGAAATACATGGGAAAAGAAACAAGGCAAATACAGAACAACCAGAAAACAAGTGATAAAATGGCAGTATTAAGCCCTCATATATCAATAAGCACTCTAAATGTAAATGGGTTAAATTCTCAAATCAAAAGACACAGAGTTCCTGGATGGATTAAAAAACAAGGCCCAACAATATGCTGCCTCCAGGAAACACATCTCAGCTCTAAGGACAAACAGGCTCAGAGTGAAGGAATGGAAGATGATACTCCAAGCTAATGGCAGACAAAAGAAAGCAGGTGTTGCCACACTTACATGATACAAAGTAGACTTGAAGATTAAAAACAGCAATGGGAGGCAAAAAGGAGCAGTGTATAATGACAAAAGGGACACTCCACCAAGAGGACATAACACTTATAAATATACATGAATCTAACACAAGAGCACCAACATATATAAAGCAACTATTAATAGACCTAAAAGGAGAAACTAACATCAACACAATAATAGCAGGGAACCTCAATACCCCACTTGCATTAATGGATAGATCATCCAGACAGAAAATCAGCAAGGAAATAGTGGAATTAAATGAAAAATGAGGCTAAATGGACTTAACAGATATATATGTAGAACACTCCATCCAAAACCAGCAGGATACACATTCTTCTCAAGTGAACATAGAACATTCTCAAAGATAGATCATATGTTGGGAAATAAGGCAAGCCTCAACAAATTAAAGAAGATTGAAATCATATCAAGCATCTTTTCAGACCACAAAGGTATGAAACTAGAAATCAATTACCATAAAAAACTTGGGAAAGTGATAAATATGTGGAGACTCAACAAAATGCTACTGAACAACCAATGGATCATTGAAGAAATTAAAGAAGAAATAAAAAAATATCTGGAGGCAAATGAAAACAAAAATACACCATACCAACTCATATGGGATGAAACAAAAGTGGTCATAAGAAGGAAATTTATAGCAACACAGGCCCACATTAACAAATAAGAAAAAGTTGAAATAAGGAATCTGAAACTACACCTAACAGCAGTAGAAAAAGAAGAACAAACAAAACCAAAAGTCAGCAGAAGGAGGGAAATAATACCTCAGTATAATAAAGGCCACATATGATAACCCACAGCAAACATCATACGCAATGGGGAAAAACTGAAAGCCATCCCACTGAGAACAGGAACAAGACAAGGGTGTCCACTCTCACCACTCTTATTCAACATAGTACTGGAGGTTTGGGCCAGAGCAATTCAGCAGGAAAAAGAAATAACAGGAATCCAAATAGGCCACGAAGAAGTGAAACTCTTGCTGTTTGCAGATGACATGATCTTATGTATAGAAAACCCCAAAGAATCCACTGGAAAACTATTAGAAATAATAAATACAGTAAAGTTGCAGGGTACAAAATCAACTTACAAAAATCAATTGAATTTCCATACTCTGATAATGAACTAACAGAGAGAGAACTCAAGAATACAATCCCATTTACAACTGCAAGAAAAAGAACAAAATATCTAGGAATAATCTTAACCAAGGAGGTGAAAGACCTATATAATGAAAACTATAAGACGTTATTGAAAGAAATCTATGATGACATAAAGAAATGGAGTGATATTTCATAGTCATGGACTGGAGAAATAAACATAGTTAAAATGTCCATACTACCTAAAGCAATCTGCAGATTCAATGTAATCCCAATCAGAATCCCAATGGCATTCTTCATGGAAATAGAACAAAGAATTCTAAAATTCATATGGGGCTACAAATGACCCCCAATAGCTAAAGCAATCCTGAGAAAAAGAAGAAAGTGGGAGGCATCATGATCCCTAACTTCAAAATATACTACAAAGGTATAGTAATCAAAACAGCAAGGTACTGGTACAAAAATGAACATGCAGATGAATGGAACAGAATTGAAAGCCCAGAAATAAAACCACACATCTAAGGACAGCTAACCTTTGACAAAAGAGCCAAGAAAATACAACGGAGAAAGGAAATTCTCTTCAATAAATGATGTTGGGACAACTGGACAGCCACAAGCAAAAGAATGAAAGTAGACCATTATCTTTTGCCATACAGAAAAACTAACTCAAATTGATTAAATACTTGAAGGTAAGACCTGAAACCATAAAACTTCTAGAAGAAAACATACACAGTATACTCTTTGGCATCAGTCTTACAAGGATTTTTGTGAATACCATGTCTACTCAGGCAAAAAAAACAAAAGAAAAAATAAACAAATGGGACTTCAGCAGACTACAGAGCTTCTGCAGAGCAAAGGAAACCAAAAACAAAATGAAAAGACAACCTACTAACTGGGAGAAAATATTTGCAAATCATATATTGACAAGGGGTTAATCTCCAAAATGTATAAAAAACTTATACAACTCAACAACAACAAAAAACAAACAACCTGATCAAAAAATGGGCAGAAGATATGAACAGACATTTTTCCAGAAAAGATATACAGACAAATGGCCAACATGCACATAAAAAGACATTCAACATCACTAATCCTTAGGGAAATGCAAATCAAAACTACGATGAGATATCACCTCACACCAGGTAGAATGGCTATAATTACAAAGACAAAAACCAACAATTGTTGGAGAGCATGTGGAGAAAAGGGAACCCTCAAACACTGCTGGTGGGAATGCAAACTGGTGCAGCCACTATGGAAAACAGTATGGATATTTCTCAAAAACTTAAAAATAGAACTAGCATATGATCCAGAGATCCCACTGTTGAGCATTTATCCAAAGAACTTAAACAATTCAAAGAGATTTATGCACTCCATGTTCATTGCAGCACTATTCACAACAGCCAAGAAGTGGAAGCAACCCAAGTGCCCACCTACTGATGAATGGATAAAGAAGATGCAATATATATATACAGTGGAATACTACTCAGCCACAAAAAAGACAAAATCATCCCATTAGAAATAACATGGATGGACATTGAGAGTGTTATGTTAAGCAAGATAAGCCAGACAGAGAAAAACACCACATGATTTCTCTCATGTGTGGAAGATAAATAAACACATGGACAAAGAGAACAGATCTGTGGTTATCAGAGGGGAAGGGGGTTGGGGGCGGGCATAAGGGGCAAAGGGGCACATTTATATGGCAATCCACAAATAATAATATACAACTGAAATTTCACAATGTTATAAACTATTATCAAATCAATAAGGAAAAAAAGGGTTAGAAAACACATTTAGAGTTCCAGGTAGCACTGCTTTAAAGCATATGGTGAGCAATTAGAGTTGAGTGATCTGACAGCACACACCTGACCCTCTGAGTCAGCCTTTTTTGGGTGAACTTCTGTAGATAGTAGCTATACAGGTGTGTGTGTGGTCTCCCTTGTCCACTACACTCTGGAGCAGCACAAAGAGATCTAGCAGTGCTGGATGTCAAGCTCTAGGAGACAGAGCCTGGCTTGGGCTGTAGGACTTTTATGCTGCATGACTGGGGAAGCATACCCCATACCTGGTATGATCATGGCTTGGGATCCAACAGCAGGATGACATAGCAGAATCTTGGTTTGTCTCCCTTAAAACATAAGAAAAAAATACACTTTGATAAAAATGGAGAACAAAAAGTTTGAATGGAGGCATTAACAAATGATAGTCCAGAAGAAAAACTAAAATGATTACAAGATTAGGGATGTGATCTGTAACTATATATCTATATGTCTATCTCTATCTATATGCCAGTAATACCTTCATTTTGTTTGGAAACACTTGTTTCTGTCCAAGTGTCACTTTGGGGATATTACAAATAGACTTCACGTGAGATTGCTTTTAGTGCCACTCACTCCACCTTTATTCAACCTGTAAGGAAAACTGCCAACTCGATACACGCAAGCCTTTGCATTCTCTCTTGATTCTCTTCAAAGATGAGCATTAAACACCAGGTGTGACTCGTTTCTGTTTCCTGGCTGCCCAAGTGGCCCTGTTTCCGTGGGTCACATGGTGCCCAGGGTAATGTGCTGAGAAAAAGAACTGACTGACAGAGTTGCCATTTGGCTGCAAAAGGTACTCGTTCCTCTGTATCTTAATACCCATTGAGCTGGTATTATCCAGGGTGTGTAGACCACAGCTGTGAGCAATCTTATGAGAGTGACTTCAGTTCTGTCATGGGTCATTACTTGGAAATATTGAGTACAACCAATTTGCAGGACTAAACTTGTATGACTGGTCAATACCACCTATATTTTGAAAGAAAGAGACAAACTTTTGACCTGGACAGTGAACTTGTGACCAAAATTCTGGCTCTTGTTTGTCTTTTGTTTCTCATGAGCACCCAGTGAAGTGCTTACGATCTTTATTTTTGAATGTGAACATTGAGGCACAGTAAAGAGACAGAAACTGCAGATCACTTCAATGTCCCTTCAACCTTGTTCAATCAAATTCTTTGAGGAAATCATTTTGACCTCTCTGAGTCATAGCTTTAAAATGGGGGCAAATATACTTTGTCTGGCCGATGGTATACTTTTAAACATAAAGTCTCAGAAAGTGAACAATAAGAACTAGTGGGAAAAATCCCGGTTTCTTTTTTTTTTTTTTAAATATTGGCACCTGAGCTAACAAGTGTTGCCAATCTTTTTTTTCCTCCCTGAATCCCCCCAGGACATAGTTGTATATTTTAGTTGTGGGTCCTTCTAGTTGTGGCATGTGGGACACCACCTCAACGTGGCCTGATGAGAGGCGCCATGTCTGCGCCCAGGATCCCAACTGGAGAAACCCTGGGCTGCTGAAGCAGAGCATGTGAACTTAACCACTCAGCCATGGGGCTGGCCCCTCCCGGTTTCTTTTTACTCGACTTTATTCAATTTATTCAATTCTGTCTTGACTTTCAAGGTTGGCGGCATCTTACAACCATCACAGTGGCACATATCCTTGGATTAAATGTTAGGTGACACAATCTTAAAGTCAAAACATCTTTTAAATTAGATTTTTTATTCATATTTATGTGCTTTTATATTCAAAACTTCAAGTTCTAAATGTCACTCACAGTAGCAGTATCAAAGAATAAATGAGAAGAAAAAAAATAAAAGGGAGCTAGAAAACATGTGAGAGAGTTAGCTAGAAAATATGTGTTGTCTTCCTTGCTTACACACTTTTAATAGTAGCAAAAACACCCTGGGCATTGTGAGACGGGAGAATACCACACTATGCCTCCATTCTATCTCGGCAGTTACTCATACATGAATTCCCTACAGATAGTAGTTTTCCCTACAGATACACTGAGCACCCACTATTTGCCAGGCACTGTGTTAGCATCAGGGAGACATGCACGAGAAGAATTTATAGGCCCCTTCCTTTCATGGGAGTTATTAAGTCTGCCAATTTAGACTTTTGAACTCTCTTCCACGTGTAGCCCTATCCTCATTCAAAAATGCTCTGGCCATTACTGTGGTCTCAAGAACAATGTTCTGTCTGGATCAGTTGATCTAAACTACACTATTATTCATGCTAATGAAGGAGAAAGGGTTCCTGAATACAGGCATACCTCATTTTATTGCACTTTGTAGACACATATTGCCTTTTTTTCTTTTTTTACAAATTAAAGGTTTGTGGCACCCCTGCATTGAACAAGTCTTTTGGTGACATTTTTCTAACAGCATTTACTGACTTCATGTCTGTGTCACATTTTGGTAATTTTCTCAGTATTGCAAATTTTTAAATGATTATTATATTTGTCATGGTGATCTATGATCAGTGATCTTTGAAGTTACCATTGTAATTGTTTTGGGGCACCACGAACTGTGCCCATATAAGATGGTGAACTTAATTGGTACCTTGGTGTGTGTTCTGACTGCTCCACCAACCAGCTGCTCCCCCACCCCTCTCCCTCTCCTTGGGCCTCCCTATTCCCTAAGACACAACACTATTAAAATTAGGCCAGTTAATAACCCTACAATGGCCTCTAAGTGTTCAAGTGAAAGGAAGAACCACTTGTCCCTTACTTTAAATCAAAAGCTAGAGGTAATTAAGCCTAGTGAGAAAGGCATGTTGAAAGCCGAGATAGGCCAAAAGTTAGGCCTCTTTTGCCAAACAGTTAGCCAAGTTGTGAATGCAAAGGAAAAGTTCTTGAAGGAAATTTTAAAAAAATTGCTCCTCCAGTGAAGACACAAATGATAAGAAAGTCAAACAGCCTTATAGCTGGTATGGGGAAAGTTTAGTCAACTGGATAGAACATCAAACAGCCATAACACTCCCTTAGTGAAAGCCTAATCCAGAGCAAGGTCCTAATTCTCTTCAATTCTGTGAAGGATTAAAGAGGTGAGGAAGGTTCAGAAGAAAAGTTTGAAGCTGGCAGAGGTTGGTTCATGAGGTTTAAGGAAAGAAGCCATCTCTATCACACGAAAGTGCAGGGTGAAACAGCAAGTGCTGATACAGAAACAGCAGCCAGTAATCCAGAAAATCTAGCTAAGGCAATTAATGAAGGTGGCTACACTGAACAACAGATTTTCAATGTAGATGAAACAGGCTTAAACTGGAAAAAGATGCCATCTAGGACTTTCATAGCTAGAGAGGAGAAGTCAACGCCTGGCTTCAAAGGCTTCAAAAGACAGACTGACTCTCTTGTCAGGGGCTAATGCAGCTGGTGACTTTAAGTCAAAGCCAATCTTCATTTACCACTCTGAAGTCCTAGGACCCTTAAGAATTATGCTAATTCTACTGTGCCTGTGCGTTACAAGAGGAACAACAAAGCCTGGATGACAGCACCTTTGTTTACAACATGTTTTACTAAATCTTTTAAGGCCACTGTTGAGAACTACTGCTCAGAAAAAAGATTCCTTTCAAGATACTACTGCTCATTGACAATGGACCTGGTCCCCCAAGAGCTCTGATGGAGATGTACAACAAGATTAATGTTGTTTTCATGCCTGCTAACACATCATCCATTCTGCAGCCCATGGATCAAAGAGCAATTTCAACTTTAAAGTCTTATAATTTAAGAAATACATTTCATAAGCCTATGGCTGCCATAGATAATGATTCCTCTGATGCATCTGGCCAAAGTATATTGAAAACTTTGCAGAAAGGATTTACCAGTCTAGATGCCATTAAGGACATTTATGACTGATGGGAAGAAGTCAAAATATTAATATTAACAGGAGCTTGGAAGAGGTTGATTCCAACCCTCAGGGATGACTTTGAGGGGTTCCAGACTTCAGCGGAGGAAGTACCTGCAGATGTGGTAGAAATAGGAATAGAACTAGAATTAGAAGTGGAGCCTGGAGAGGTGACTGAATTGCTGCAATCTCATGATCAAACTTTAATGGATGAGGAATTGCTTCCTACAGATGAGCAGAGAAAGTGGTTTCTTAAGATGGAATCTACTCCTGGTGAAGATTCTGTGAAGACTGCTGAAATGACAACAAAAGATTTAGGATATTACATAAACTTAGTTGATAAAGCATGCAGCAGGGTTTCAGAGGATTGACTCCAACTTTGAAAGAGGTTCTACTGTGGGTAAAATGCTATCAAATAGCATCACATGCCACAGAGAAATCATTTGTGAAGGGAAAAGTCAATCAATGCAGCAGACTTCATTGTTGTCTTATTTTAAGACATTGCCACAGCCACCCCAGCCTTTAGCAACCATCATCCTGATCAGTCAACAGCCATCAACATTGAGGCAAAACCCTCCACTGGCAAAAAGATGATAACTTGCTGAAGGCTCAGATGATGGCTAGCAGTTTTTAGCAATAAAGTATTTTTAAATTAAGGTATTTACTTTTCTTTTCACATAATGCTATTGCACACTTAATAGACTATAGTATAGTAACATAGTAAATATAACTTTTATTTGCACTAGGAAACCAAAATATTAGTGTAACTTGCTTTATTGCAATATTTACTTTATTGTGGTGGTCTGGAACCAAACCCGCAATATCTCCTAGGTATGCCTATAAATGGAATGTGTAATCACATTACAGAACCATTAGTTTCAATTCTATTACAAAATCTTTTTCAAGCTCCACTAAAAGTAACAGAATGGATTGCTGAGTTACACCTTCTCTTCAACAATCATCAGTCAATATGCACTGTAAAAACAGATAATTAACAATATTTTATTAAAATTGTACTGTATACCTGCTATCTGTGGCCAAACACTGTATTGGGTACTCAGGATATACAGATACCTGAATTGCACTCCTTGCTCTCAAGAAGTTTATTACGAGAGATGGAGAAGTAAATGAAATGTCTGGGTAATGAGTTCTTAAGGAAATGGAAGAATTTCTACATGGGCGGTCATATTCATGTTGTTTATGACCAACTAAGGTTTAACCAGTAGATGTCTTGGGAGTAACATCAGACCCAAGTGACCATAGCTAGACAAGTTCTTATTTTTTCAGCCACTTCTACCTTGTAGCTGCAAAATAGAGGCTCCCCCCCCCCCCGCCAACAGTTTATGCAGATATTCAACACAGTGAATTTTCTGTTAGAAATGGCCCTGGTTTGTAATAGACAAAATATACGTCTCTGTAAGACGTTCTTTCAGCCACTGAAATAAAAAAAATGCCGTGCTATTTCATTACAAGTCTGCCATGTGCATCTTACTTCTGCTGCTTCCTGGAATATAGTGATATTCAGCCCGTTTTCTTTTAGAAGACCCTTGACATGCCCCATTATTGTTCCTTCCCCATGTGTTGAGGGAGGCCATTCCTCATTCTTCAGTGTCTTGCTTCCCTTGGGTAAGGACAACTGTATTCTTTGTGTTGTTCAAATTCATGTGATTCTTAGCATACACATTTTTCGCTTTTCCCATTTTTGATCTGGTCTTTGCAAATAATATGGAAAGAAGTTTGATGTTTTAGGCACACTGTAACTCTCACTGGCGTGAGTGTGAGTTAAAATGTTTTCTCTCTTCTTTCAGAATCATGCTCCGTTTGGCAGTCACTAAGGATGTGGTCAGGAAAAGATGCTGGGTAGCCCTGCAGTGGACTGGTACTTCCAATGACTGGAAGTGAAAAGTGACAGTTCACTGCTCTTCGCTCTCTGGAGCAGCTAGATCACTAGAGATGCCAAGTCCCCTTTGAGGAAATTCAAGTTCTTCTCGGCCATCACTCCCACTCTTTTTCTTCATTACTATAAAAAATGCTTGTATATTATAAATAACTTACTATATAACCATTATATACATATATATGTATAAATAATACCTAAGAAGCAAAATAACTAATAATCCCTAAGGAATAGAAAAATTGATATATCTGTATGTTTATATATCTATGTCTATTTATCTATATATCTATTTATGTATCTACGTATGTATTAATGTATCTTTCTCCCAAAAATATTTTCAGTACTTTGATTTAATCATGGATTACTGTAATGTAAACATCATGTAGATTAATAATAATCTCTAATTAAATAAAAACAATATATTTCTCTGATATATACAACATGTTTTGAGTTTGAATCTAGAGATCTACGGTGTAGCATTGTGCCTACAGTTAACAATATTGTGTTGTACACTTAAAAATCTCTTAAAAGGATAGATCTCACGTTAACTGTTCTTATCAAAATAAAATAAAAATTAAAAAGACAAAATTATACATAGGAAAAACACTTAGAGATTAATGTAATGTAAATGTTAAGGCAATATATTTATTAGCCAGGATATTAAATTTTCAGACTTTTTCTGGGTTCACTATGTCCCTCTGTGATTTAAGGTCTAGTTCCTGGGCATTCTCTAGTGCACAGACTAACTCTGAGTTAATTTGTTCTCTTTGCGATCGCAACACTGTGACTTACGTCCTGAGCAGCCTAGTTAACAGGATGAAGTCACTCACAAGTGTTGTCAATACAACATGCCCCACAGGAAAGCGGTTTTGCTCCTGCTGGATTAAATCATGCCACTTGGACAGCATACTTCCTTGGCTTCCAGGCTCACTAGCCTCAGTTTACTGACTGCTACACTCCTGGCGCACATCTACCACTCACAAAGGATATGACCATGACTGCCCTATACAACCAGCTCTGGTAATGAAGCTTGAGTCTGATTATTTGACAGCTTCCTCGGTTCCTGCCCCACCTTCTGGCTCGTTCCCTTAATCTACCTTGAATTTTTGGGCCATGAATTGGGGCCAGTATCACCCTATGTCTGAAATTCTGAGCTCTGACAAGTCACCCTCAGCCCAGCATCCTCTGCATCCACATTTGCTAAAACATCTTCAAGGTCATTGTGATGACCTGCAGACTCAGTTCCTCCCTTCCTCCCACTAATTTCTCCCTGCTCAGTCTCTACCAGCAAAGCCCAGGCCACTCCCTTGTTAGAGTTGAGCCTCACATCAGGTGTGAAAGATCTGATTTTTTTTATTGTGAAGGTTATTTCTCAGTCTAACAAATCTTTCATTGTCTTTAGAGCAAAAGTCATGTACTGTGATCATTCTGACAGGAAAGTCTTCTAGGAAACTTCTTATTTTAAAATGAGATACCATTTTTGTTACTGTGTTTCATTTAGTTTCGGACTTTGAAATTTCTAGAGTAAGAATAGCTTTTAGGTTAAGGTGGTTCTTACAATCTGCATATCAGCTATATGTTAGTTAGCTTGTCATTCTAACATTTGTTTCCTTTTTGGTTTCAGAGGACACTGCAGTCCATACAATAAATTAGGTGGCTACAGGTCAGAGGTGAAGTATGAACAAGTGCAATGGAATCGAGGTGATTGAAAAAGCAAGACTAACGTCCTGAGAAAATACATCTTCCAAGCTAGAGCAACATGTAATTTTTTTTCCTGTTATCTGTGTAATGTGACTTTGTTGGGTTAAACCACCAAAAGCAATTTTTTTTAAAGTTTCCTTTTAAATTTGATCCTCCTCTTTATCATCCAAATGATTCTGTCTACCATAATTCAGTAATTTCTTCTCCCTTCCTTCCTTCCTTTCTTCCTTCCTTCCTTTCTCCCTCCCTCCCTTCCTTCCTTCCATTTTTCACCCAGCTTTACTGATGTACAATTTACGTACAATAAAATTCACTCATTTCAAGGCACAGCTTTTTGAGTTTTGGCAGTTGTAAACAATCATGTAACTACCACTACAATATTTTCTTCACTATAAAAAAGTTTTCCAATGCTTCTTTGCATACAATGGTCTCTCCCAACCCCTGGGCTTAAGTAGCCACTTATCTGCTTTATATTAGTGTAGTTTTGTCTTTTCTAGATTTCATATAAATGTTATCATACAATATAATTTTTCGTTTCTGGCTTCTTTCATTTATCATAATACTTTAAATATTTCTCCATCTTGTTACATGTGTCAATAGTTCACTCCTTTTTATTACTAACATTCCACAATATAGATATACCACAATTTGTTTATCTATTCACTAGTTGATATACATTTGGTTATTTTAAGTTTGGGCTATTATAGATAAAGCTCTTATGAACGTATAAGTCTATATAGACATATATTTTCATTTCTCTTGAGTACACACCTAGCACTTGGATTTCTGGGCCAATGGAAAGAGCCTATTTAGCTTCATAGGAAACTGCCAAAATGTTCTTCCAAGTGGCCCCTCCCTCTCTTTTTCAATCTCATTAGAAATTATGAGAGTTCCAATTGTTCACATACTTGTTGATACTTGATAGTGTTTAAATTTTAGACATACTAGTGGGTATGTCACTGCTGTTTTAATTTGTATCTTCCTGATAGCCAGTGGTATTGAACATCTCTTCATGGATTTACTGTTTCTTTGTAAATCTCTTTATTTGAAAGGTGTTTTTAGATATTTTGCCCATTTTTTAAAATGGCTATTTTTTGTATCATTATTGTGTTATAATAGTTCTTTTTATATTATTCACGCCAGCTGTTTGTTAGATAAGTGCTTTGCAAATATTTTTTCCCAGTCTATGGCTTGACTTTCCATTTTCTTAACTGTGTCCCTAAAAGAATGAAGGTCTTTTAACTTTGATGATGTTCATTTTATCAATTTTAGTATGTTTCATGATTTTTTTCCTACTTAAGAAATTTTTCCTTAACCCACTATCACAAAAATTTTCTGCTATGTTTTCTTCCAGAAGTTTTATAATGTTAGCTCTTACAATCAGGTCTATGATCCACTTTAACTTAATTTTTGTGCATAGCATAAGCTAACGGTCAAGGATAACTTTTTCCTATATATAAAATCTCCTGTTTTTTCCAGCATGTTAGTTGAAAAGACTGTCCTTTTTCCATTGAATTACCTTAGCATCTCTGTCAAATTCAGACAATCTTGTAAGTGTGGATCTATTTTTTGGCTCTCTATTCCATTCCATTGGTCTAAATGTCTATAATTATTCTGATAGCATATGATCTTGATTAGTGTGGTTGTGTGACATGTCCTGAAGTCTTCCAATCTTGTTCTTTTAAAAAAGTGGCTTGGTTATTCTAGTCCCTTTGCCTTTCCATACAAATTTTAGAATTGGCTTGCCAGTTTCTTCAACAAAGCCTCCTGGAATTTTGATTGAGATTGAGATAGAATTGAATCTACAGCTGAATTTGAGGAGAAAGGCCATTTTAACCACAGTGAGTCTTCTTTAATTACATGTGCTGCCTTCCAAATTACTCCAGGTAACAGTTTTGCCAAATTTCTGGGCACTACATAATGTATCTCTTTTTTGTGCTCTTTATCGCAGCCTCTTCATTGTGTCTCCAGCTTCTACCAACAGTTCTCTTGATGCCACGTTTTAGACTTTTGTTAAGGCAGCACTCTGCTCTGTTTTCTCTTTCTGTATAACAAACCACCCTAAAACTTAGTGATTTAAAACAGCAACCCTTTTATTTACTCACATTTCTTTGGGTCATTCCTTTGGTCTGGGCTTTACTGGGTGGTTCTGCTAGTCTCACCTGGAGTTACTCAGGCAGCCAGCTATCTAGCCACTCACCGGGGACTGAATGGCCTAAGATGGCCCCAGTCATACGCTTGGTATTGGTGTTGGCTGACAGCCGGGCCGCTCCTTGTTGTCTCTCACTCATAAGAAGATTAGACTGGGCTTCTTTACATAGTAACAGTTGCCTTCCAAGTGAGAACAGAGGCCACAATGCTTCACTGAGGCTGAGGCCCAGAACTCCCACAGTGGATGTTCTGCCACATCCTACCAGTTAAAGCAAGATATAGGGCCCACTCAAATTCTAGAGGGAGTGAAATAGACTCTGCCTCTGAATTGGAGGATTAACAAAGCCATACTGGAGAGAGATTGGTGCAGGAATGGGAAGAATTATTGCAGTCATCTGTGCAACAATGTACCAGAGATGTTTGATAACCATTTTTTGTTATAAGGGAATTAGGCTATCACTGAAGCATCTAAATAAATTAAACTATCCAGACAGCATAAACATCATTTTAGATTTGATTGATAAGCCTAGTGATGAAAAAAACTCAACCACTAGATTGATAGGTTTTTTCCCCATTAAGCATATACTTCCATTTTATATATTATATGTGGCTTCTGAGTAGCATGTTAGTTACTTTATTCTCAAAAAAAAAATTATTTCTATAAGAAGAACATTTCAAGTTTTCTAGAATGGAATATTACCTTAAATTCCATCATACACATTTTCCATGAAGTTATTGGTACACAGTGTGACAAATAGGACTTAAAATTATAGAAATAAGACGTCTTCAGTGGAAAAGTTTTAAAGAGTGTAGTTTATTAAAAAAACTATATTCCAAACAGAATTTGTATGTTTCAGTTAAAGTGGTGATAGATGTATTGGTTTTCATTATTTAGAAAGATCTAAGGTCTGTAAAATAAACTAGATTGAATATTCATTACCTGAAAAAATGTTTTTAATAAGCAGCTAAAACTTAGAATATTTCCATTAATAAGAGGACTTCTGAAGATTAATCATGATTATTGTGTACATCACTTGATGGGAAATATATTTTGTGTTCTGTAATAAAAATTTCTAACTATTTCTGTCATTCTTCTTCATGTTTTGTTGCATACCTTTAACAACCCTCAATCAACTTGGGAAAGAAAAGATAGCAATTTTTTAATTGATTTATTATACTACCTATAACTTGAATTTTTTTCTTTTTTTTTTTTGAGGAAGGTTAGCCCTGAACTAACATCTGCTGCCAATCCTCCTCTTTTTGCTGAGGAAGATTGGCCCTGAGCTAACATCCATGTCCATCTTCTTCTATTTCATATGTGGGATGCCTGTCACAGCATGGCTTGGCAAGCAGTGCATGGGTCTGCATCCGGATCCGAACTGGCAAACTCTGGGCCACCGAAGCAGAACATGCGAACTTAACCACTGTGTACTACTGGGCCAGCCCCTGAATTATTTTCTTGATTGATTCTTTAGTGTTGGTTTCTTAATTTAGTTTTTTGAGATCCTAACCATGTTAGATTCAGTGGAAGTTGCATAGGTGATGGTAAGAAAATTAATATCCTCAAATAATTCAGTTTTGGTCAAAATAATGTCAACATTTTAGTTTCGTTTTGATTATTATATTTCTTTAACACTTACACAACCTCTAATTTTTAAAAGGTTAATTCTGCTATCAATTTTTTAAAAAATAAATGACATACTAACTGTGATTAACATCCACACCTTTTACTGAATATACCAATAATTTAACCATAAACGCTTCATTTTGTCTTATGCCCTGCTTTTTTATTCTTTGAATGCAAAAACTTGTCTAATCTCTAAAGATTCTCTCATTAATAAGAACAAATAAAAAACAATTCTGATAATTTTGGAAGAGTCAACACATCTTGTCATTTTCTGTCTAGTTGTCACAATTTTTGAATTACAGGGTTTAATTCACCAACCTTAGACACTGATTTCTACAGCACTAACAAATAAGAGTAGCTATTATAAACAGACTTCAAAATATTTTAATAGGTATTACATATTATAAAATTCCTTGAAAATAGTTTAAAATATTATCTCAATAATTGACACAAAGTATAGTGTAGAAGAAATTCAATCGATGAAAAATTACAACCAAATTAATCCTTTGAAGTGATGTAGTAGTTTGCATGATCATATGAAAAAAATAAAGACAGTGTTTTAAATTAATTCAGACCAAAATGAATGATCAGAGCTTCTACTTAATTTTCCAAACTCAGCAATAACTGTACAATTTTGGCTTCACTGACTTAATTATTCTTGATGTTCTTGTTCACACACTCATTGGTCTGATATGTAGTCAAAGT
The DNA here is from genome assembly GCF_037783145.1 of Equus przewalskii. NCBI lineage: Eukaryota > Metazoa > Chordata > Mammalia > Perissodactyla > Equidae > Equus > Equus przewalskii. The sequence goes on along the minus strand of NC_091839.1, from coordinate 31,520,383 downwards.
AACTTGCACACATTTTTAGTGTCATGGGGTGACTTAATTCATGTTTCTTTGAAGTCGTAAGAAATTGGTGGCAGCCACTTATCAGGCTATACCCTTGATGTAGCATGCTATCTGCTTCTAAACTCTTGACCCAAAATCTTTGCCTGTAGACACTGGCTTCCCATTTGAAGGGAGGGCAGTATTTCCACATTCAGACTCTTGATTAATTTATATATTGCTTTATTCCAATTTGTTTTAGAGTTTTCACCTCACATGATCTAATCTTATTATTCAAAAATCATGAACATATCCCCAACCCACTGAAAGGAGCAGTGTGTGAGCCACTGATTGTGAAACCTAGTGTGTGTGTGTGTGTACATCTATATGTTTGTATCTCTAGGACCTTGCTGAATATTCGACTTATAATAGAGTTCAAATAAAACTCACAAACTTTCCATCAATATAATCCTTCCCTATTAACTTATTATTTAGAAACTTTACATGACATATAGCTTATATCAGAAGTATAGAAGTGATTTCATGGCACTGAGGAATATTCTAGAACTTTGGTGACTCTTCAGTGATCATCACTCATTCATGTTACCATGACACTGCCAAACTTGTCTCCTATTGCCTTATGTTGGGGTGGCAAATTCATGGCATGGGACCAGTCATTGTCTTACCCATCCCCACAACAGTGATTACTAATCAATCATGGCACTGTTTTTGACTGAGCTCAGAAACAACCATGGAATTCTCTAAAAATAGTGTTTCAAAAGCCACTCCCAATTGATTTGAGTTGGCATGATATTTGAAACCCATTTGTCATTCTTGACTTAGTTTACAAGATTCAATATTTTTGCAACATCAACATAGCATAGAAGCTTGTGCCTAATCACACATAATAACTACTTGTTGATTGATGATTTTGCAAATCTTATAAATATGGATTGCAAATACCGTTATATTTCTCTGATAATGTTAAAGATGAGTCCTTGGGAAAAACATAATTTTTGCCTAGTTAAATATAATTGTGAGAGCAGAGAAGAATTGTTATTTTTAGCTACGTATTTGCACAATTTTGTCTTAAGCCGTGTACATCTCTTGATAATTTAAAAAGTGTATTTTATCTCGCTCACACTTTGGATTGTAAAGAATATGAGGCTGTCTCAGTGGTACCTAACAGATGTACCCAAATACCTACACTTTAGCAAATTGTGTGACTAACTGCAAGTTGTCTTCTTAACTTAATTAGCTGGGAGCTGATGACAGTCTCTGCCTCGCCTCCAGTGAGGCAACCTTTAGGATAAAATTCTCGCAGATGTTAGCGTGGTTAATAGACTTGTTTTTCTGGTTTATTTGCCAATTGTGAGGAATATTTGGATTCATTACTGCTGAGTTTCTGCATAAGCAGCATCTAGGTTTTAAAGTGGCATTGACTTCAAGCAAGACTATGTGGCTATGGTGGTGTACTTTCTTCAAAAAGCAGGCTAAACAAGCGCCCGGAATGCCATCAGTGTGGAAGAGAGAGGAGATCACTACACTTCTGTAGTGCTACCAGTCTCTCTTTCTCAGTTTAAAAAACAGAATATTATTTATCAAATGCTGTACACAGATGGCTGGTTACCTTATAGGTTAATCCAATCCTGCCTGAGAAATGACTGTAAAGATGAATTTCTCAGGCATGCAGCGACCAGCAAGATGCTCATCATGCAAGAGACTGAGCTGGGGTTGTCAGCAGCAGATCAGGAATGTAGCAGTAGGTGCAAAGTAAAGGAAACACATATACACACATCCCATTTGGTGGTTGTAAGGAGGAAGAGCTATGATTTCTCCTTTAGTTCATTTGTCACATGTAAAAGGCAACTCTAAGACGCAGTCCACCCTATGTAATCACTCAGGACAGCACAACGGAAGTTTTAGTGGCCAAACTTCAGCATGAAAATTGGGTGATATTTGTGAGATTCCAGATGGATATTAGAAAAAGGCATCCGAAGTAAAAGGGCCAGCCAGAAAGAGGACAGGAGCATCTATGGTTTAGGAGCAAATGCCCTCCTTGACTGTCAAGTTCTCTTTGCCTATAGTAAAGAGTCGGCTACCTGGAAAAAGTTGCTTTTAACACATGGGACAAGGAAGCTTCACAACTTCTGTGGCTTTGGTTTAAGCATAAAACCTGCCTGGTAAACTCACTCACTGTGGAAATGGTTGCCATTTTGTTCCTGCACATTGCTGTTCAGTTTTTTTCTGATTCCATTGTGGGTATCATTTGGTTGACTAAAAAACAATTCATATAGAACAGATAAAATGTGCTCATTCTAGACTTTGATTTGGAGGTTTTAATAGCTTCTTACAGTTGTGATATAGTGCAAATTAGAATATATTTAATACCACAGCTTGCCTATTTAATACCACAGCTTGCCTATTTCAATGCAGATAATTTACTCACTGAAGGTAAAGTTTATCTATTTTTTGTCCTCACAGAAGCTCATGCATATGTCCTAGCAAATATTTTTTCCATATTTTTTGTTTCTATCTCTTTCCCACTGAATTGTGTTGCTATCACATCATATTCAATATGTCCCAAAGGGGACTTATTTTCCATTTTGAGCCGTGCTTGTTTCTCACTTCCCCATCTGTGTCAACGGTACAAACATTTCTCCTTCTCCAGGTCTGGGATTTTGGTCTTCCATTTGTCATTATCTATCGTCTCTCGTCCTACCCCTAGTTCCTTGTCTAGGCTTGAAGCAGCCTCCCCCTTCTCTCAGCATTTGTAACTATCTCACGTATTGCCTGTCTCCCGCAACTAGATTATAAATTCTTTGGGTGCCAGGACTTCGCCTGTGTTGCATACCTCGATATCCCAAGGATAAGCACAGTGCCTGGCACACAAATGTTCCCCATTCAATAAATATGTAGTGAACGAATGAATCAAAAGTTGGTTATCATTTGGTGGTGGTTGGACCCAAATCTGAATTCTATTTTTTTGCATTCACTGTCGCCAAAGTATTACTTAAACACTAATTTAATTATGCCATTTGTTTTAGAAATTAGAACTCTATGATTCTAATCTTCTGTTATTAAATATAAATACGTATGTGTAATATGTATACACACATATGTACATATACATGTATTTTTTCCACCTAATTTATAATTTTGTCCTTACCCTACTTAGTCAACTTAACTTTCCTCTGCTCCCCAACCTTTTGAAAAACTAGTCTCTGCACAGTCCAGAGATATCAGGTTTACCCCCACCATTGCCTGTGTTCTTTCCCCTGGATTGGAACGCCCTCCTTTCTTTCTGTTTATTTAAGTTCTACAGACCCTTCTAGGCCCAACCTACTTACACCTACTCTGTGAGGTATTTTTGCCCTACTCATTGACTTCTCTTTCCTTCTGAACTGCTCTGGAATAAATACTAAGTGTTATGTAAATCTTAGCACTGAATTATACTGTTACACACCCATTCCTCACTGTAATCAGTGGGCTTGTCTTACCTCCCTGTCAGATACAGTTTCCTTTAGGCAATACTTGCTAGGCTTCAAGACAGCAATCAAAGTTCTGGGCTGAAAAATGCGCAATAAATCAACAATAGTCAAACATACAATAAATATTTTATAAATTTTTAGCCATTAGTGTTCTCTTAAATCTCAAGGCTGTATATTGAAATAATACAAAATAATTTATCTTTTTCTTTGCCATTTCCTGAATTTTTTTCTCTTCCTTTAAGTTCAGAACCTTTTAACTACATTATTGGTTACCCATCAGGCACTCAACAAGAAATTCCCAGGAATGCCTTTGGCTTTTCCCGTTTCTTTGACTCCTACAATGAATCACCTGCCAACTTCTGTCACTTTTGCCTTGGGAACCTGTGAGATTGATATAATAGAAAATATTTATTTGATCTTTGTCCCCAGTTCCCAGTAAAAATTTCCTTAAAACCCTTGAAGTTTCCTGAGTCATAGGAATGAGCATCTCTCTCTCTCTTTTTAAGATTTTATTTTTCCTTTTTCTCCCCAAAGCCCCTGGTACATAGTTGTGTATTTTTAGTTGTGGGTCCTTCCAGTTGTGGCATGTGGGACACTGCCTCAGCATGGCCTGATGAGCGGTGCTGTGTCTGTGCTCAGGATTTGAACCTGCAAAATCCTGGGCTGCTGAAGCAGAGTGCACGAACTTAACCACTTGGCCACAGGCCCAGCCCCAAGAGAGCATCTCTTGTTATCCATAATAAGCCCCTTTCTTTTATGCTTCCAGGATGGGGCTGGTTGCTAGAGGAACCAACCAAGCAATTAGAAGATGGGAAATTTCAGCCCCAACCCTTCACCTCTGGGCAGAGGAGAGAGACTGGAGATGAGTTAATCACCAAAGGTCAATGATTTAATTAATTGTGCCTAAGTAAAGGACCCTCCACAGAAACTCTAAATGAGGGAGTTTGGAGAGATTCTGAATTGGTGCATGCGTCCATGTGCCCAGAGGGTGGCATTCCTCAGACTCCACAGGAACAGAAGCTCCTGTTCTTGGAATCCTTCTAGACTTTGCCCTATTTACCTCTTCATCCGGCTGTTCATTTTTATCCTTTGTAACACCCTTTATAATCAATTGGTAATAGTAAATAGTGTTTCCTTGAGTTCTGTGAGCCATGACAGCAAATTGTCAAATGTGAGGAAAGGGTTGTGGAAACTCCTGATTTGTAGCCAAGTTGGACAGAAGTGTGGGGAGCCTAGGAACCTGCTACTTGTGATTGGCATCTCAAGTGGGATGCAGTCTTGCGGTATTGAGCCCTTAACCTGTGGAGTCCTCACTAACTCCAGGTGGTTAGGATCAGAATTACTTCATGGGAGGGGCAAAGGCACACATTTGGTGTCAGAGTATTGTGAGTATAGAACGCTTTCTTTTCAAATCACATTTGATTGTCTTCCTTTCTCTCCCTTCCAATTTGCAGTGCTAGTTCAGGCTTTATCATTTATTTCTCACCTGTTTAAACTTTCTTCCTCAGAGTCCAGACTTCTAAGACTGCAGAGGGCCCATCCTGTCTTCTTATCTCTTTTCTCATCAGCCTTTCAGATTAGGCTGCTCCCACAGGAACATATCCCTTTCCCAAACTCACCTGAGCTTTTGTCAGACCAGGCCTTTGTTTATGCTTTTCTACCCTCTAGTTATCCCCTCTGTTTTTCAAAAATTGTAAAATATATCTGACTTAAGATCTCTCTAAAACATATTCTCCTCTGGAAGTTTTCCCAGATTCCCTTTGAATCAACACTCAATGTGTGGTTAGTATCTCTCGTAGTCAGGATTCCTGGACCCAGGAATCAAGAGGTGGAAATGGGAGTGGTACACTCACTATTACCCGTAGTGACCCACTAGCAAAATTTTGCTTCCTGTGACATTATGCTTATCTGCCCTAGAGGTCTTAGTTCCAGAGGGAGGAATGCTTCCACCAGGAGACACAACAACTGGAAGTTAAGATTGCCAGCTGGCCACTTTGGGCTCCTCAGGCTTCTGAATCAACAGAGGTGAAGTGAGTTATAGGATTGGCTAGGGTGGTTGATCCTGACTACCCAGGGGAAAGTGAACTACCACTCCATTACAGAGTCTGGAAAACAGGACAGCCCTTAGAGCATCTCTTAATATTACCATGCCCTGTGGTGAAGATGAATGGATTAACACAACAGCCCAAACCAGGCAAGAGTAGTCTGTCCATGTCATGTTCCAGACTAATCTTGCCTACGTTGGGTTGCTGTAATTTTCCAGACAACACTGTACTATTTCTTCTTAAAAGCTTTGTTGATGGGTGTTGCAGTGTCTGCCTTGGGGAAACTTTTTGTGTTAGAATTTTATAAAAACAATCAAAATCAGGAATGTAAATTGCCTGCTGGAGAAGGGATCTTCTTACCTGCCAGAAGCCTGCCTGTCTGCAGAAGGGTTTCAGTGTTTAACAAAACCATTTGAGGCTAAAGCTGAAATGGGGACAGAAATAATGTTTTGCTTTTCTATGGATCTTACTTATTTTATAAAACTTAACATTCTAAAAAAAGAATTAGTAATCATCCAGCCCTTCAAGATTCAAGGTTTGGGTCACCCCACCAGGTAAGCAACCACAACCAGCTGAGGCGCTTGCTAAAGGCAAAGAAAGACAGAGTGAGTAGAAGGTGGTTATAAACACAACCACGTGATCAGTTACAGAAACAAGGACTGTGACTGTCATGAGTATTTTGCCTTATTTTGTTATAAATATGTTTGTGTGTATATATATGTATAGTAAGCAAATATCTTTGTTTTCTTTTCTCTCAGTCTCTTATCATGCAACATAAGATGTACTGACTTTACATCAGTATTTAAGTATTGTTAATTTTACATCATAGTATTCAAGTGCCAAGATATCAGGAGGAGAGTAAATATCATTCAAGGACTTTCCCTCCTTTTCTGGAGAAGGGAGTAGTATATTTTAGATGTACACAGCATCTGAAATATCATGTATCACATTAGGTGGAATTATGACCTTGTTATTGTCATTATTTGGAGATTAAGCATGGTTTAAGGAGACTTGTATAGGTGTTAAACCGACAAGAGGTGGACTTGAGATGGTTAATTTCATGTGTCAACTTGACCAGGCCAAGGGATGCCCAGACAGCTGATAAAACATTATTTCATATATAAGTGTCTGTAAGGGTGATTCTGAAAGGGATTAGCATTTGAGTAGGTGAACTGAGTGAAGCAGCTGACCATCCCAAATGTGGGTAGATGTCTTCTAATTCCACGAATGCCCAAACTAGAGCAAAAAGGAGAAGGAAGGGCAAATTCACTCTCTCTCTGCTTGAGCTGAGACATCCATCTTCTCCTGATCTCAGACATTGGTGTTCTTGCTTCTTGGGTTTTGTGACTCAAATCAGATTTATACCATCACCCTCCCCCAACTCCCTCCCGCTGAATCACACCACCAGCTTTCCTGGTTCTCCAGCTTGCACATAATAAATCATGGGACTTCTTGGCCTCTATAACCACGTGAGCAAATTCCTACAATAAATCTCTCTCTCTCTCTCTCTGTCTCTGTCTCTCTCTCTATATATATCTCCTATTTGTTCTGTTTCTCTGGAAAGTACTGACTAATACACCTTTGCAGTCCACCTTTGGTTCCTTTCTTCCATCTGTGTTTCATATTACTTTACTATATTCGTATTATAGTTTTTATCATGTTTTATTACAGTCAATTGTTTATATGTCTCTCTCCCCACAAGACTCTCTGCGGAGTCCTCTGGGACTTAATCTTGCTAATTTCAGCAAAATTACCAGGACCACCACAGTCTCAACCTCTTGGCAGACTGACTGACTGACTGGCTATGGAGAAGACCCTTTTTTATTTTATCACTTGCTTGTCTTCTAAAGTCTAGCTCAGGCCTCTATTTGTGATAATAATGGCATGTAATTTAAACTGAGTAACAAGTTAACCATGTTGTCTTTCCAATCTCTATTCAGTATTGACACAATTGTACCTTTTTCCCAATTCAAGAGATCCTCTTCTATAATGGTGCCAGTCAGTGTTTGCATTTAACTACACCTCACAGATTTGCATAGTCACAAATACCTTATCATGAGATGTCCCTAAAACTGTGCAGCAGCACCTGAATTAGCAGAGGGAATCTGACCTTTATTTGGAGAAAATTGTTATTCAAAAGTAGCATCAACCCCTCTAAGATTAAAAACCACATGCAATTTATGGGAAGATGAAATCTTGAAAATAGCAGCAATTTATAATTAATATCAATTTTCTCCATCAAATAGCATGTCTCAAATGTGGTTAGTGTAGGAAAATTTCTGTTTGCTGCTGTATTTTTCTGGCAGGGCAGACTCTTGTTAACTGAGAGGTTGGTGAAATTGGTCTCCAGCATTCTCTAGTCTTCCTTTGGGCATCCCATTCCCCACTTTCCTGCAGTCCTCCTGCTGCCTCCTGGATTACCGGGGCCTCTCCACTCTGGCCCCTTCCAACCTGTTATTCCAGGAAGTGCTGGGACTTCACTTGCTTATCTACCCTTCTTGCTATTTGCAATCACAAGTGTGGGTTCAAGTGTGTAATGCTTGGGAAACCTTGAAACCTTATTTTTTTTTTAAATGAATCCATTTTATTTCTTTAAAAAAATTTTTTTTTTGAGGACGATTAGCCCTGAGCTAACACCTGCCACCAATCCGCCTCTTTTTGCTGAGGAAGACTGGCCCTGAGCTAACCTCCGTGCCCATCTTCCTCGACTGTTTTTTTGTAAGTGGGATGCCTGCCACAGCATGGCTTGACAAGCTGTGTGTAGGTACACACCCAGTATCTGAACCAGAGAACCCTGGGCCGCCAAAGCAGAATGTGTGAACTTAACTGCTGTGCCACCAGCCGGCCCCCCTTTCACCTTTTGAGACTCACTTCTCTCTTATGTTAAGTGATGGTGTCTCTCATCCCTTTTCCTCTGGCAATTGTGAGAATAATGTGTGAATGAATCTTAAAGTGCATTGTAAAGTCTTAGGCAGGGTTTCTCAGTTTCCTCACTGCTGGCATTTGGGCTGGATAATTCTTTGTTGTGCAGGGCTACCTTGTGCATGAGAGGATGTTTAGCAGCGAGGGTAGCAAATATGCTGCCCCACACTACGACTGTAGGAGTTTAGGACATGCCACCCCCAAATATGCCACTTTGATATATTGATTATTTTGACTTATAGGCACTTGCAAAAGAGCAGAAGCAGGGAGAGACTTTCTTTGAACTCCCCTCATCTGCCTAAAGACAGATTCTCCAAAGGGAACTCAGTTGTCATAAATCTCCTCCCAGGAGTTTCATCAACCAAGGAAAGATTGACTTTTATTACACGAGAGGAGTGCAGAAGGCGATACCATGCCCAGATAAATTTTGTCAAAAACTAACATCTCTCCCATTTATTCTTCTAAGTGCCCATTCATCTTTCCTAAAAATCACTTACTCTGCCCTAAGAGGCTGACATTCCACCTCCCCTTTCTCTACTAAGATGGTATTTAATGCTGAATTCCAAAACCACCTCTTTGAGTTACTTGTTTTTCCCTGGGTATCTCCTATGTATACATGAGGTATATATGTTAATCAACTTCTGTTGGTTTTTCTCTTGTTAATCTGTCTTTTATTACAGGGGGCTCATTCAGGAACTCAGAAGGGTACAGAGAACATTATTTTCCTTCCCTACAGCAGCGTCCCTGATCTCTACTTACTGGATGCCATTAGCAGTACCCCTCTCCTCCAAGTGGAACAACAAAAACATCTCTAGACATTTCTTTAGAGGCAAAATCATTCCAATTGAGAACCATTGCTCCAGGGAGGTCCATTCCCCGGCCCTTCCCCCAGTAGCCCTGCTTGGCTCTAAAATATAGAAACATTTGCCCTCCTGGTTGTATTGATAACATTTCTCTTACCTTCTTCCAGCTGTCCTCAGAGATTGAGTAGAGGAACAGAGCATGCTCAAACCCTGCCCCTTCTGAGCATTTTCTTTGTGGATGACTGAGAACTATAAAAACTCTCAGCAGAATACTCCTTTCAAACTGCAACATTAAGAGACTTGAACAGACTTTTACGTGGCTTCTAGTAGCCTTGAGCCTCAAGCCTTGAATAAGCTTGAGTCCCTGTGACAATGCAGCCAGCCCCATTTTAAGTTTTCGTCCGGACAAGCTCAGGGCTGTCAGAAGAATTTACTTTTTTTTTTTTAAAGATTTTATTTTTTCCTTTTTCTCCCCAAAGACCCCCAGTACATAGTTGTATATTCTTCGCTGTGGGTCCTTCTAGTTGTAGCATGTGGGATGCTGCCTCAGCGTGGCTTGATGAGCAGTGCCATGTCCGTGCCCAGGATTCGAACCAACGAAACACTGGGCTGCCTGCAGCAGAGCGCACAGACTTAACCACTCGGCCACGGGGCCAGCCCCAAGAATTTACTTTTTATCCAAGATCAGAGATAGGCCGCAGACCTCCTTTTCTTAGAACATTTACTTAAAAAGACTTAAAATTGTGAATAATTTTTCTGTCCCTTTGAGATACATATGTATCTCCTACAGCTCAGTAGTGTCTTTCTCAGGGACCTGAAAGCCATTTCTTTGAAATGTAATCATCCAGAAGGATAGGGCCTCTGTCTCCCAGTGTCTTGGGGAGGATAGAATCTGAGATCTTCCACAATTGTCAGCTAAAAGACACAGCTGGCGTACCTGGCCTTTACACTGACCAACTCTTAGAAATTTTCCACTTCCCTGACTCTTCTCAAGCTCCAGCCATTTCCCTTCCCTAGTCCCTCAAACTCCCTTTAAAGCCAAGTCACCTCTAAACAAATTGAAGTTGAGTTCAGTTCAAGCTGGACCCTCTTCCCAATTGCAATAGTATATTACTGAGGAAAAATCTGTCTTGACCGCTTTAGTGTCCAGCTTTGTTTGTCCAAGAGAACAATACATTTCCCTCCATTCATCCTTGTTTTGTAACTGAAAGTTTGGTGTCTGAACCCGATGCCAATCCAAATAACGAGAATAGAGTCTTGAATAAAAAGGAAAGATAGCTTTACTCTGTCAGGCAGAGAGAGCAAAGCAATGGCTAGTGCCTCAAGAATTGCTAGCTCCCTGTCAAGGAGTGGATAAGGGGTTTTATGGGTTTGGAGGAATGTGGCTGCTTGTAGGGAGAGGGGAATGGTAAGATAGGAGAATTGCAGGTGGGTGTCCTTGATTGTCTGCTTTTGTGATGGATGGTGGATTCTGGTGTCAGGGAGCCAAGGAGTTGAGGTCTGGATAGCCTCAGCTTTCTGATATTTTCTGGATGTCAGTTTCTCTGTGGTAGACTGCAAGGACTCGTCATAGCCAGAGCTTTAGTGTGAGCCCCAGTGCCAGCCCACCTGGGCTTTAACAGTTTGTAACTTCTATTTGGTTGTAAAGCTCAGGAAGTCAAAAGGTTAAAGCAACAGATATTTACATATGAGTGTAGCTAAAAAAGCAGGGAAAGGGGATGTGTGCTTTTGGTTCTAGCCCCATGTGCGCGGTTCAAGGTTGGGGAGCCAATATCAGGGTCAGTATTAATTACAAGCCTGTAACAGTTTTAACTTCCAGAGCAGCTGGGGAGTGGGTAGGTTGAATCCTAGGGTGAAGTATTCAGAAGTATACACATTTGGCTGCTGATCAAAGCTGCATTTTCAACCTAATTTTATAGTCTGTTCTTCATCTGTGAACCTACCTCTTATTTGATTTCAAATTCAGGAAAGAAGTAAGTTGACTACCCCCCATCAGCCCTAATAAAAACAGTAAAACCTTACTCAAATGTCTATTTATGTAATTGTTACCAAACCAAAGTGGGTTCCCTTCCTGGCAAGTTAAAAGCAGACTTTCCATCAGAAGTAGTTGTCGTCCAAAATAGGGTTGATTTGCAGCAAATAGGAGGCCATGTGGAATCGTTTCCAAAATCCAAAGTCGTGGTTCTCCAGGAGCGCACAAGGGACAGCAGGGGCCTTTTATTTTGGATGAGGGATATAAAAGGGAGAGGAAGGCATTCACTTGTGCGGGCTCAGTTATAAAACATGCCTCCACACACACAGCAGGTTATGGGAATAAGGCCTGAGCTCCTCTCGCAGAGGAGATCTGAGCATTCAAAATGAGGCACAGGGCTTGTTTGGGGCACTCTTCCACTCATCTGCACACGCAGTGTGCTTGTGTTGGGGTTTGGTGGAATTTGTTTCAGGGTGGTTGGTGATTACATCTCTTAACATAACAAAAAAGAAAAATAATTTAGAGAAATAGTCAAATGCTTCTGAAACCTCCCTTGAGTTCCTTGGGGCAATTAGTCAGTGACATAATCACTGATTATATTGTACCTAAACTTTTCTCGGTGCTAAGAATGAACAAGCCTCAATGCATTACACCTCTCAGAAACACTTGCCTTTTAAAGGAATTACACGGAGTTTGTAATATTTTAATTCAAAGAATAACTTTCTGTGGTAAGAAGTTCAAGCCACTTAATGGCCTAGTGAGAGAGGATCTAGGAGGGTTGGGCACATTTAAGAAGCTGTTGAAAAATCTCCTCAGGGGCTGGCCCGTGGCCGAGTGGTTAAGTTCATGCGCTTTGCTTTGGTGGCCCAGGGTTTCACTGGTTCAGTTCCTGGGTGTGGACATGGCACCGCTCATCAGGCCGTGCTGAGGCAGCGTCCCACATAGCACAACCAGAGACACTCACAACTAGAATACACAAATAAGTACTAGGGGGCTTTGGGGAGAAGAATTAAAAAAAATAAAAAGGAGCTTGGCAACAGATGTTAGCTCAAGGCCAATCTTTAAAAAAAAGAAAAAAAGTCTCCTTAACCCTCTCCACACTCTTGTATCTATGTTATTGAGTCTCATCTTGTGTCCGGGTAAGAAATTTTGTTTCCAAGGGACTTCCGATTTTCTTTTAAGAGGAAGTAAAATTTTTGTCAGGCTAAAACTCTTGCAAAAATATCTGGGTAATAAGAACAATTATTTGGGGGCACATTTGCTATTATTCTGGTTTGGTTTTCTTCACAACATATAACAAACAGAAGTCATGTTAAAATAGGATTATCTGAACATCATAAAATATATCTGAACCAATGCAATTATGAAGGCTTTGTGTATTTGTGTAAGAATTTATAGGCAACATAGATAGTGTAAGAAACAAAAAATTGCTTCAAAGGTGCCACCAACTGTTTTGGTTGTAAATTACAATTTTGGGACTTTATCATCATAAACATAGGCCATTAAATATTATACATTTTTTACTGTTGACTTAGGAAACCAGTTTCAACCATTCACTCTTGGTTTCTAATAAATTTCCAGGCTTAGCAGAATGAAACACATATTTCATTTTGTTTATTCTAAGTTTCTTCCTCAGTGATGACCAACAAGTAGGATAATGCTCACTTAAGTGTTCCAAGTTTTGGAATGTGTATTTAAGGAATACTTGACCTCATTTCTTAAAGAATTTATTAACAAGGAAGAAAAGAAACAGATATAGGAGTGGCAAAAATACAGATATTGAATTAAATGGAATAGCAGAGATTATACTTGTAGACTGAAAATAACAAGGATTCATCAGGAAAATGCTTCTGTAAAATGTGGATATTGATCTGCAATGCAGAGGCATGAAAAGATGCACGTATTTTATCTTGAGTGAGCCAGTGGATGAGTTTGAGGGCAGCATTCAGAAGCATACATCTGAGTTGGAATGCAACGAGTAGCCTGGGGAGGATAGGAACTGAGAAATGAAAAAATAACATGGAAAATGACATTAGCTGGAGGAAAGAATTCTTTGAGTTTAGAGTGCTATGTCTGGAAAGAAGGGATTGAAGAAGACTGTACATGGCCCGTTTTCATCTCCACAAAGGACTTTTTAACGGATATCAGAACCTTTTTGATGGATCCAAGATTATAAGCTAAGGCTAAAACAGCTCATTATGCTTCTCTCAAACAATGTTACAAAGACAGCTCCCTGCTATGTTAACTACTGCACTTACTTACTTACTTGGCAATCAATTAATTTTTAACACCAATCTCTGTAGGAACAAAAATATATTTCATAATTGAAGAATAGGGCCCTATGACACCAGAACCCTATTTAAATGTTTAATGCTATCTTTATATTTATTTATTTTTTTGACAAAGTTTAGCCCTGAGCTAATATCTGCCGCCAATCCTCCTCTTTTTGGTGAGGAAGACTGGCCCTGAGCTAACATCTGTGCCCATTCTCCTCCACTTTATATGTGGGACGCCTGCCATAGCATGGCTGGAGAAGCAGTGCATAGATCCACGAAGCATACAAACAGTATAAAAAGTAATTATCTAGTGATTGGTCAGGAGTAGGAGAGGATATATTAGGTTGTACTTTAGTATATAAAGAACGAGACGTAAATTTTGAATTAGGTTAGTATTTCTGATTTTTATCGGAAAACTTTTGTAATTTTAGTAGTTCATTATTAGATATATAACATGTATAATGTAATACATATCACATATGTATATGTAATATCATATATATCTATCTGTAGTTTATGATTATCTATGAAAAACTTATTTTTCAAAATAATTTTCACATCTTCAAAGATTTTGGAGATATTGCCTCTAGGCATTAGGAGAATTAAAATAGTGTACTCTGAAAATGATGCATATTTTTTTCTTGATTTTGGTAAGTATAGTAAAAACCCTAATAGTTTTCAGGTTATGCAACTTATTGATGCATCTTGAAATGCACCAGATGAAGACGTTAGTTTCAAAAAAGGGGGAAATCTTCTATAGCACTGTAATTATGCTACTAAGCTTTTTGCTAATTGTAATGGTTTAGAGAAGCGTGAGAAAAAGTGCAATTAACTAGATATGACTACAGTCTGTATTTAAGAAGTCTTTATTTTCAGTGTTTTTCATTTAAATTACAAAATCCAGGGAGCCCTAACAACTGGGACCTTTCCATTTTTAAACTAAACTCAAAGAAGGATCAAAATATTAGATCTAATAGAGCTTCTACTTATCCAAGTCTCAAATATTCACACTGTGTAGAAAAAAGGAAATAGAAATTGTGAGAGTGACGTGCATCACAGTCACTCATCTTCTTCTTTCTGACTAGAAGACGTATTATCTTCTTTAGATGGAACTGTTTTGTGCACCATCCTTTACACCAAATCCAAATTCATCCAAAGAATTGATTGAAGCTATCCACTGCTTCCTTCAGAATATCTAAAATTTGCTGCAATATTTTTAGTCCTTTTTACTTTAGATCAAAATGACTCTCTCTCCTCTACACAGAGGAGGAGCTGTAATATATTTAGATGGTAAAGACAAAAGTTGAGATGCATGAGTAAGTTAGTGGAAGTCACACTGGCTTTACATTCCTGATGGAGCATTCCGGGGGGCTGCCACAGGCAAGGACTTGGTGCTTTTTGTTGCAGTCCTGGCTGTGGCCCAACTCCTTCCTCAGGTACCTGATGGGTATCTCTGCTCTGTTTAGATGTAAACATCATGAATAATTAAGTCCTGGATCTGTCCAAGGATATACATGTTGACTGTAAGAGAAAAAGTTAAATTTGGTTGGCATTGGAATAAAAGAATTCGAGCCACATGACATTGTTCTTTGCCTTTAACAGTCTTTTCATGTTGAAAGAAGTTAAATCTGCTCCAATGTACTGCTATTTTAATCACTACTAATTGCTTCAAGTTAACTTCTATTTCAGTGAGCCTGGGTTTTTATTGTTCTTGCTATTGTTTTGTAATTGAGTCACAAATGCCACAGTGGTCATTTTTGCCTCACACCGTTCCTCTCCTTTAAAACACTCTCCATTCTTTTTGCACTTAATTTTTCAGAGCACATTTAAACCCCACTTCTTCTATGAAGCCTCCTCTGAATACTTCAGACTCGCCATGTCTCTACCCTCCTAGGCTTTGTGGGACTCACCATAACATTTGGCTTTGGGTCACCTTTGCACAGCCTCCTTTAGCTTGTGGCTTTCACTGACGGTGCTTTCCACTCTGTGGTTCTTGGCATCACCACAATAGTGCCCTATAAATCTGACTGAGTAAGCGAGGGAAGGGTATCTCCCCTTTGCTCAGGAGCACAATACCCAGGAATCCTTATCACTTCAGTGTTCCATGAAGACCCCAGAACCAAGAGGTTCTCAGACACTCTACACAGAGAACCTACCTCTTTATCTCTAGAAATAGGAAGCATAGACATTCCATAGGTTTAGTTAATTTTAGGTGTAGTTTATGTAAATATTTGAACTTTTTAAAATAAATCAACATAAATGCATTTTAAAATGTCACCCAGTGCTAATGTTGATTTTTCTTTCATTTCTATTTTCATCACTTTTGCTCCCATTTTAAAACTATATTTAGCATGTTTTCATGAAATTTGAGATTATTAGTTTTTTCCTTTTGTTCAAGAAATAGTTAAAAGAAAAAATCAGGAAATTCTAAAATTTCACTATTTATGCAATTGTTTATTTTTTAGGGTTTGTTGATTAATTATTAAATAATTATTGCATCCTTCCTAAGAGTCCACACTTCCTACTCTATCAGAAATTCCTGGAATTTTGGCGAGCATTTATTTGTAGAGAAAAAAGTTGTGTTTATTTTAGGAAAATGTGTGCATATATTTATTTTTCTAGGATGGTTTGATAGAAGAATTGAACTTTGGACTTGAAGAGCAGAGACTTGAAATCTATTACCTATTATTTGCAATTGAACAAACTTCCTTCTTTTTTTAAAAAATCATTAGTAAGTTGATTAACACTTCCAGTTTTCATTCTCCTGTTCTATTTAATATGGAAGATTAGAAATCTTACTATTTTCCTTTTATAGTGTGGATATCAATTTTGAATCTTTAACTTGGGAATCCTTGTGAACCAGAACAGTCTGCAGACATTGTCACTGAAAAAGGACTAAAAAAGAAGGCAGGCTTTGATGCTCTCTGTCAATAACTCTGGGATTAAAGTTCTCAAAACATGAGACAAAAGAGGATAAACACTCTCTTTAGCACTGAGATGAGGACCCTGCACAGGTAGAAGGCTCACCCTGAAGTTGGAAATGCTGATATTTCTACATTCTATGATGGACCACTGACTGATGTTTCATGAAGAGGAAGATGTTTGGTGTGCCATGGGGTACTCACTTTTCTTTGAATCAGCCAAAAGGAAACTTGTGCCAATGTAAATAAGAGATGAGGCTCATCTCTGCATTATTTTCCCATTGTAGACTCTCCTTAACACTCTCACCTATACTCATTTTTTCAAAATAGAGTCCACATGCCGAGGTCTCATTTACATTTCTAGTTCAGACTTCTCTTAGCCTCCATCCATTACCTTGGCCCAGCTACTTACTCAGTATCCTCTTGAATGCCTCACAGGCATCTCAAACTCAACACGTCAAAATCAACTCAGGATCTTTCCCTAGATCTTCCTTTAGTGTTTTCTCATTCAGTAAACGGCACCATCACACATCCGGTTGCACAACTCAGAAACCCAAGGGTTACCTCTCCTTCAACCCAGTATCCAACTTTTTCATCGAATTCTGTCATTTTTCTCCTATAAATATCCTATGAACCCATATCCTTACCTCCATCTCATTCTCACCACCCTAGCCCAAGCTACTATCATCTACAAACCTGAAATTATTTATAATAATGTGGTCTCTGCATCCAGTGTTGTATCTCTTCAACCCTTTTCCTGCAGAGCATCCAAAGTGATCTGTTTTGCAAGAAAAATCTGATCATATTACTGTCCACATTTAAAAGGCATTGGTAGCAGGATGATATTTTCATATCCTGCATTCTACTCCTTGGTCCTTGCTATTTTAGGTCATTTGATATCTTCATAACTTAATGCCTCCAGACTGGATACACCGGTGATGATGGCATGTATGGATTCATAATGAAGAAAGATGGAGCAGCATTAATTTTCCAGATGTGGTAGACAACAGAGGACTCCTAAAAAGTAGAAGCAATTCTGGGGATGGGATATAACAAAACCTTATATTGACTGAGGAAACTTGAATTGATAAATTTTTTTTTTAAATATCCAAACTCACTTTTTTTTTCTGCTTTATCTCCCCAAAACCCCCCTGTACACAGTTGTATATCTTAGTTGCAGTTCTTTCTAGTTGTGGGATGTTGATAAAATTTATAGTGAGTTGACAGTGATTAAGTATTCACCATCTAGTGGGATGGGCTTAACACAGAAATTAAAGTGAAGTAGTGCAAATTATAGAAATAACGTGTTTCTTCACAACTTAGTTTGTGTCCTGAAATTCATTCCTGGTCTTCCTTTTGGTGGCTTCCCATTGCTCTTAGGAAGAAGAGGAAACTACTGAATATGGCTAACGAAGCCCTTCCTGGATCTGGCTTTCCTCTAGCCCCATCATCCACCACCACCCCCATGACTGGCTGCTCCAAACATGTTGGACTTCTTTCAGGTAATCACCACGGCCCAACTTTCAACACTGAAGGACCCATGCACATTTGTTTTCTCTGCCCTTAGTTAACCCTTCTTTTGGCGGATCTTGGCTAAAGCAACCATTCCCCAGGGACACCTCCTCTACTTTCTTTAACCAGACCAAATCCCTTTATGGTACCATAACAAAGTATGGTTCTAATGGTGCCACGTACCTCTCCTTGACAGCAGTGGTTACAGCTGTCATTTTACATTTTTGTTCGCTGGAGTTTTTGAGTAATGTCTGTGTCCCTAGAAGGTTCTCAGCTCCATGTGTGAATGGATCATGTGTTTCACTTCCACTTTTGCCTTCAGCACAACTGCTGGGCTGGCACCTAGTGGATCCTCACCAAATGTCTGTTGATTGCCTTAGTGCAAAGGGCCATAGGAATTTGTGAAAAGGAGACTGTTTTCTTGAGGACGTAATGGAAGCTCTCACCCTAGTGGGAAGTGTCAGATGCTGAACGGCAATGGGTCAAGCATGTAAATAGGATGAAAGCAACCCTCCTGGTCTATGTGGATGTGGAGGCCTTTGTTCTTCAGAGGGGGTCCAGCTATTTATACTTGTTTTCTAAGAGATTCCAACTTTATCCTCACCTTCATGATAGCTTGGCTCTTGGGTTTTGCTTCTGAACTACTCTGACTCTTCTCCTGCTCCAATCTGAATGAGGTTCATTGCACCTGGGCTCTGGTCATGACTCTACGGGTTGCCCTGGTTAAGCATTGAAGACCCCCCCGTACTCTTCCTTCCCCTGATTCTGGCTTCGCCTTCCCACTTCCATCTCAGTGGTGCTAGCACTTTATTCTTGAGATAAGACAGGACCATGGATGTCTATGAATTCTTATGGCAATTTTTCTAAGGAGAAAATAAAGATAGGTTTGAGATGAACTGTGACACTTGTGGAACAAGGCAATGATGGAGTTCAACATTATGTTTTCACCTGTGGCCTTTCCAGGTTGTTTGTGCAAATTTAAAGACAGACTGCGGAATATAGAGTGATTCAAAATGTGTTCAAATTCCTCAACAAAAATAACCATATTAAAGGAAATGTCCATATCAGATGGAATAAAATGGCTTATTAATATTTCACTGATTAATGAAATTGCTGGTGGCCTTTGTTATGAAATATTTCAAAGTACTAAGCATATACTTAGAGAGAAAGCATGAGTAATAAATCAATGATGGACACTGTTGGGGAGAAGAAGTGAAACGTGTACAGGAAAAATGGACAAGAGCGATGATACTAACACAAGACTAATTAGTACATAGCCTCTAATTAGCAAGATATTGTGACACTTTAGAGTTTTTGCTTGAATTTCTAAAGATACTCTGGTAATTTGGAGAGAGATCTCTGAAGAAAAACCCAGTGGAGCAGGATGTGAGACGCTGAGTTGTATCATTTATTTGGATAAGGATGGCACTGAGTGGCAGCCTTCATGTCATGGAATTCCCCATTCCCCAAATAAGACTTGAAGCTTCAAGAAGGTTCATTTAAAAGAAAAATTAGGAGATTGTCTTCTGTTACAAACAATAGATTGGGGAATACAGCTGCAAAGAGAGAAGCAAATGAGATGAGCAGAAGCTCAAGCTGGCTGCACTCATCATTCACTGAGGAGACTCCCCAGAAAAACATAGCCTGCCGCTTCTTTTCTGAGGGAATATTGTGCTTATTTGCAACAGTGGCTCTCACAAGCATCCGGCAACTGGGGCCAATGCAACCCTTCTGTCAAATTTTATTGTCATTCCTTTCAGGTAGTCCCTCATTTTAGAAGCCCTGTTGTTTGGGAAGTAAGTGAGGTTTTGGGGATCAACAAAACCAAACCGCCAGTTACTGTTGCAATTAAAGACTCTCCTGACAGCTCTGAGGACTTGAATTAAAAGCCCTGTGCATTTTAACACATGCTGAGTATTGCAAATAATATAATTTAGTTTGTTTTAGGACAGTTTCTTGTCCTGGAGACCATCTATGACTCCTCCTGCCTCCATTTTCCTTTACTGTCGCAAATTTCAGTCTCTGTGTATGAGGGCAGTAGCCCAGCACACTGTCAATGAACATCTCTTGGTTGAATCTGAGCGTGATAGATACTCAGGAAAGGCAGTGTCTGGCAGGATGTGGTGTAAGAAAATTTCAAAGATTTTACCATTTCTTAGGGGCATTCCAAGCCATCGATTACCTCCTCTTAGTTGGAAACCACAGCTTTGTGGGTAAGCAGCAGAAGAATGTGTGTAGGGAAGTCTCAGCCCCACATCCAGCTTCTTAAACCACTAGCGCCTTCTGCAAAATGGCCTCACACCCACATTTTCTCAGTCTCTCTGTTATTGTCGGTTTCCCTTTCTTAGCTTCCTTATTTCTTACATCCTCATTTCTCTATGTAACTTATACCAGATCTGTGACAGCAAAAAAAGTTAGAGATATAAAATATGAATTAAAAATGTTAGAAATATTAAATGGCATTATCAATGATACAAGATTAAGAGAAATATGCTAATGCCACCGCTGCTATGACCTTGTGTTAGTAGGGTTTCTTCACTTTTAAAAAGCACTTTAATAGATCTCATCATGCTAAATTTCCAGATCGGCTCCAAAAGCCTATTGCCCACTAAGAATAGCATTTTACTTAAACTTTTCACTCTTTTTCTCTCTTAGTCATCTTACTACCTTTTCCCTGCAAATACATCATAATACATAACACCTCACAGGCTTATGTGAATGAATAGGTCATTCTTAAAAAGAGATTGTAAGCTTGTCTCACCAGAACATATGGTCCAGGGTTGGGCACGTAGTTAAAATCTATCAATGCATGAAGACTTTCCCTTTGGCACTAAGCTTGGGATATTTGCATACATTAATATCTGTTATGACACTACCGTGACGAGAACCAAATTCTCCACTGTCTGCAGCTGCAGAAGATATTTTGAGAAGTTTCTTGGTGATCTTTATGAGACCTGAAGCCATCTGTGAGAAAGCTATACATTGTCTAACACTTTCAGCCTCTTAGCACTCAGCCATATGTTGAATCTGCTCATTAAGGTGGTCAGAAGGCTGTCTGCCTTAGCTTCTCCTCTCGCCCACCTTACCTGACGCCCCCATGTTCTTCCCATGCCCAAGACGCATCATATATCCCTTTTGTTTTATGAAGTTATTCAAGCACAAGTGTGGTTATTTAGGCCTCTTGGAGATATTTCCTCTGCGTAAAATGCTGAAAAATATCTCTGCGTGCTGAGTGTTCTTGGCCTGCTTTATAGAGCCACGCAGACTACATGAATAGCTGAAAGGATAATACTTCAATATTCCTCATCTGCACACATGAATGCCTATTTTTCTTTAATTTATTTAAGCCATCACTTACATCGTTTTGTTGAAATAAGTCAGTTTCTGTTTATTAACCCCCCTCCCCAGACCAAGTGCCTTGAAGTTTGTGTATGGGGTGCTTATAGTACTTCCTGGAACATGAAGACCCAAGAAATTTTTGTGCACTTCTGCACTGAATTGGACTAAACTGAAGGATTGGTGGTGCCATAGACAGGGGAGAGCAGATTGGGCTGGCAGTGAGGGAAAGAGTGGGGAGCTTAGTGCATTGGAACGTGATCATTCTCATGGGCTTACGGACATCCTGGTGCAAGGATTCAGTAGGCAGTTGGTGATATCAGACTAGAGCTTGAAAGAAGGTCAGTGTCTCTGATTTAGGGATCATCACATGATAGCCACTTAGAAGTGTATAAAACCATTCATGGGAGGGAGAGGATATGGACTGGCTGGCTCTTTTTAGGAGCATGAAGAGACTACAGCTTGGCAGTGAAAAGAGTTTCCAGAAGCTGCAGTTGTCACTGAAATTGAGAAGGTGCAGAAGCAAAGACAACTCTTCTAGTGACGTACGGGATTTGAGCTGTTTTCCTTGTGAAAGCAATAGTTAATTATTTCTATAATAAATGCAAGCTCATTTCCTGGTTGAAAGCATAGGTGAAAGGGCTTGAGGAAGCCAGAAAGAAAATATTGAGGAAAGAGAGGGGCATTAAGCTCAGTATCAAGAGCTTGGCCAGGAAAATTGTGTATCGGAATTTTAGCAATGTGGTTGAGAAGATCTCTCATGACAACTTAGAAGGAGTTGAGAAATATGAATTATGATACTATAACTACTTTGATTCTTAGTGGAATGACTGCAACCACAAAGCACTGGTGTCAAAGAGCAGTCTTTAGTAGCCTGCCACAGGGCTCTACTCTGCCATTCTGCTTACTGATTTCTATCAGTAACTCAAATAAAGAACTTGAAGGACACTTAACACACTCATTGGTGACACTAGCCTTGGTGGTAAAGATAGCATGATAGGTGACAAAAATAAAATTCAAAATCTCAAATCTTAATAGGTAAGAAGGAGGGTCAAATTAAGAAAACCAAACTTAACTCCCTTCTCACATTAACTGAAATACATATACTTTTTGCCATTTAGTATATAAGCAGGCCTGTATTTTTGTTTGTTTACTTTAATGAAAGACTTTGGACCCATCTCAAGTTTCGGTTCCTCAAGGAAGCATAATGGTCTCTAACAGCCTACCCCCAAACCCATTGTTACAGGAAAAAAACCCCTGCTTTTTCAAGCCACTTTGGTTGGGTTTATGTCAGCTGTGCTGAATATGATTCCTAATTGAGAGGTAAGATCTAGGTCACTTAATCCTCACAGCAACCCAGAGAGGTAGGTTTTATTACAAATCTCATTTTTAAGCCATGAAAATTAAAGTTTAGAGGTTAAGTAACTTGCTTTAATTCCTATAGAAGGTAAGTGGGAAAACCTGTATTTGAACTCAGCTCTGCCTAATTCAGCTTGAGCCTGCTCTTCCCCACCACAGATCAGAGCCTGCACACTGTGTGAAGAGCAGGACATAGCCAGCTCTGCAACAGACCCGCTGCAAAGCCTGTTTCCACTACTCTAAAATGTGGCTACTAATAATGCCTAGCTCACTTAGTCATTTAATGAGCATCTATTGCATATCAGGCACCAAGTTAGGCAGAAGGGAGATGACAGCTAACAAAACATTGAAGAATTTTTTTCCCCTGCCTGTGTAAATTGTACATTCACTGGAAAGTGACAAGTAAACGATGTAGTATATCAGAGAATGAGAAATATAGTGGAGAAAAGTACAGATCGGAAAAGTATGAGAGTGCTAAGCAGTGCAGGCGTGATTGCCACTTTAATATATAGTCAGAAAACTCCTCACCAAGAAAGAGACATTTGAGCAAAGACCTGATGAGGATGAAGGAGCAAGCCAGGAAGATGTCTGAGAGAAGGGTCACTGGAGCAGAGCCGTGAGGCAGGTGTACGCAGGCACGTCCCAAGGACAAGCAGGGCAACGTGGCTGCGGTGCTGTAGGCGTGGGAGAGAGAAGTAGGGGATGAGAGGAAGACATAATGAGGGATCGTGTCAGTCTGCTAGACCATTTTCAAAACTTAATTTGTCTGAGTGAGGACATTGGAGTGTTTTGAGCAGAGGAGCAACACGATCTCACATATCTAAAAGAAAAATAGTCTACTCTGTTGAGATAAACTGTAGGGTTGGCAAAGATAGAAAAAGATACGCATCAAGAGGCCATTATAATAATCTAGTTGAAGATAGTGGCATGGCCCAGGGTGGTGGCAACAGCATTGGAAGGTAGTCAGATGCTGCATATATTTTCGAGGTAGCAACAACTGGATATGCCGATGTATTGAATGAGGGGCGTGGGAGAAAGAGAAGACTCGATGATGGCTTCAAGGTGTCCAAGCTAAACAACTAAAAGAGTGAGTTACCATCAACTGAGATGGGGGGTGCTAATGTTTGGGGGCATCAGTAGCTCAGTTTTAGACATGTTAAGATTAAAATGTTTATTAGGGAGGCTGTTCAGTAGCATAGCAGTTAAGTTTGTGTGCTCCGCTTTGGTGGCCCGGGGTTCGCCAGTTCTGATCCCAGGCGCAGACCTGCACACTGCTTGTCAAGCCATGCTGGGGCAGCCATCCCACATATAAAGTAGAGTAAGATGGGCACAGATGTTAGCACAGATGTTAGCTCAGGGCAAAGCTTCCTCAAAAAAAAAATGCTTTTTAGGCATTTAAGAGAAAACATGAAGGAAGGGTTGGATAAGAGTCTGGAGTTTACAGGTG
Source organism: Equus przewalskii (assembly GCF_037783145.1). Taxonomy (NCBI): domain Eukaryota; kingdom Metazoa; phylum Chordata; class Mammalia; order Perissodactyla; family Equidae; genus Equus; species Equus przewalskii. Next base: position 31,496,323 of record NC_091839.1, on the reverse strand, counting down.
AGGTCTGCACTACAGGTATAAACATGGGAGTCCTCAGTGTGTGGATGGTGTTTACAGATGGGAAACTAGAGGACAGCACTGAGAGAGGGAGCGTAGACAGAAAAGAGAGGACACTCAAGGACAGAGCCCAGGGAGACTCCATTGTTTAGAAGTTGGAAAAACATGGAAGAAACAGCTAAAGCTAATGAGAAACAGGAAAGCCTTTAGAGGAAGAGGAATGGAGAGTGTGGCATCCTGGACCCAAATGAGTGGAGTGTTTCTAGGAGAGAGGGATCAGCTGTGTGAAGTGCTTTCTATGAGTCAAGTAAGATGACCACTGAGAATTGACTAAAGGATTTTGACAACTAGGAGGCATTGGTGACTTGACAGGAGCAGTTTTGGAGGAGTGGTGCAGGTGAAAGCCTTTGCAAAATGTGTCAAAAAAAAAAAAAAAAAAAAAGAGAGAGAGCCCAGGGATTGGAATCAACAAATACAGCTAACGTTCTAGAAATTCAATATAAGGGCAAACTGAGAAATGAAGTTAGCGGGGTATGTGGTCAAAAGAGGTTCTTTTGTTTGTTCATTATTATATGAGAGAAATTACAGAATGTTTGTATGTTGCTGAGAATGATTTAGAAATGGGGGAAAAATTTGGTTCAATTCTGAGGATTAACTGTGATAGTCTGTTTAAGGCATGTAGCACGTCACCTAGAATACTCCATAGACACTAAGTATTAGTATTATTCTCTGTCTTCTCCTAAAGTACTACAGCATAATTGTTTATGGTGTCATATTGCAACTATCTTTATAGATTCCTTTGCTTTTTATTTATTATAGACAAATATTTTTTATTCAATGTCTTAAAATTACTTATTAAAAATACTCCACCTATTACTTAATTTTTGCATTCTCCATTTAAACCAATCCCTTCCACAAAATTTCGCAGCACATTCCATAGCCATATATCTTCAGGTGATTATTTCAGATGGATAAATCTCTTCATTTTGATTAGCTGATGGTCACCTTGAAACCACGTCAGCTGCCAACCCAGGATACTCAAATTCTGATAGAAGTGCCTATACGAGCACTTCTGACAGAGAGAGCCAAGGGAATATAGATTATTGGAACTTTGCCCTAACACTGTTTGTTATAGAGCAAAGCTTTCTAGATTGGGATTTATATAGAGCAGATTTCATTTTGCATTACAAGAAAGATATCTTAAATATTATAACAAAGGTACTTCCACATTAGGAAATTTCACCTGAAAGAATTTCACAGTATATAACTTAGAAGATGGAGTGTATGTGGATCTTAATTCTACTTATCAGTTCTAAGGGGGCAGCACAGTTGGGTATTCTCAAAGTAATAAAACCAGAGCAGAATTAGTATTTCGATTCTTGCCTGATTTAGTTATCCATTGCTGCATAACAAATTCCCTCAAAAACCTAAGCAGCTTAAAAGAACAATAAATATTGATTATCCCACACAGTTTCTGAGGGTCAGGAATCCCGGGGTGGCTTTGCTGGGAGGTTCTGGTTCAGGGTCCCTCATGAAGTTGCATCCATCTGAAGCTTTGATTGGGCCCGGAGGATTTATTTCCAAACTGACTCACTCACATTCCCAGCAGGTGAGTGCTGGTTATTGGCCAGAGGGCTCTGTTCCTGAGAACTTATCCATAGGGCTGCTTGAGCATCTTCACCACATGGCAGGTGACAGGTCACAGAGTAAGTCATCTAAGAGAGAGCAAGGCAATGTATTTTATGACACAGCCTCAGGAGTCACACTCTGCCATTTCTCTTGGTTAAACAGATCAGCCTATTCAGTTAGGGAGGGGGAGCATTAAATACCAGGATGCACAAATTTGGGAGGCTGGCTACCACATTGTGACTCAGGGCTCTGTATGGACCGTGGCATCAAATTAGTTGAATAGTTTAACCATGGCTGAAGGTTCTATCCTCATCTATATTTTATCTGCCTCTTTTTATTATCACAGTTAATGACCAGAAATCAATGTGACTCTAAGATCTTCAGTTTTTTTGAATATTCAAACAGTATGCATATAGGTGGTGGAAGTATCAAGCAAGGGTAGATGTATTATGCATCTTATTTCTTTTAAAGAAGAAATAACAAATACTGTAGAAAGAGCACTGCACATGAGTTTAAATCTTTGCTGCATAGATTATTAACTGTGTTTCTTTAGGGCAAGCAGTTATCAAATCTAAAGCAGGAAGCTGATAATAAAAACAACAACTCCATAGTGTTATTATGAGAATTAAATGTATGTTTATTTGAGAAAGCACTTAATTATGACTGTCCCAGGGCAAGCACATGCACCTCGGTATGGAAGCTGGTGGACATGTACTGCACCTCCTACCGTTCAGGTGGACAATTCTGGGATGTCTTCTGTGTACTCCTCAGGAGGTCAATGGAACTGAGCTTCCACTGCTACAGCAGCGAACTCAACAATATGCCTTTATCTTAGATTAGCTTTTTCCCCTTCCCTCATGTTTCCTGGCTTTCCACACCTGCTTCCTGAGAGCAAGCAACCACCTTCTCCACAGTAAAGTTAAGACAGTAATGTAGTATGATTGTATTGGAAATGGGACTACTGCTAGTGGAGCAGATGCTGACAATGGCAAACCAAGGGAGCAGAGGGTGGGAGCAGTCCACCCGAGGCCCAGGCAATAATGGACTGCAGTGTCTGAAGACAACATAAAAACAGTAATAAACCCAACAAAAATTTGGAATGTTTTAAAGAATAGTATGTGCCAACAATTCAAAGTAATATCAGGGTGAAACCCTCTTTCCTGCTGGAGCATACTGATACGCCCACCCTTCTCCTTCCTATGCCTCTGGTTGCTGATGGTGCTTTTCAAATTCAACGGTAATCTATAAGTCGGGTGTGTCCTGTTGGTACTCTGAGCATTTGAATGTGGGTGGGGTGTGGGATGTGCAGCTGTGCCTGTCTCATTTTCAATAAACAGGACATAAGAAGTATGAGTGACTTTGAGCAATGAATTATCACCCTTTATATTAAGCATGCTAGGGGTTCTTTGTGTAGTCCCAAATAGAGCAGCATTGAGAGGAGCAAATCCTTGGGTAGCACTAATGTCCTAAATACTCCTTTAAAGTTTTTAGGTACTTCAGAATCTTTGTCATAAATAATGCATTTGTATACAAGAGTTTAATTGACTTGCCCAAAGATAGACAGCAAAGCTCTAGTCGATAAGATGGACTCTCAGAGCTATTATTTGGGGATATGAGTTTCAGGGGGCATTATCAATTTTTCATCCAAATAAATTTAGCTGTAGTATTATATACATTCTATTGTCTTCTCTTTCTATTTTAGCCTAATTCATTATGTTTTTGAGAGGAATCAAGAACATATACTTATCTTTTTCACATAGCATTCTTTCCTGTATACTTAAGTTTTAAATGGACATTGATGTACAGCGTTTTCAATATCCACTCTTGGATAAAAATGAAAGCATTGAAGTGTTTGGCAATTTGTTTCTAACTGTAATTAAGCATTGACTTCAACATATGTCTCCCAGAAAAGTACAGTATTACTAATTAGTGCTTCTTCTCCTCTGTACCAAGGAACTAAGAAGGGACATAAATGAACTGATTATTTACGATGTGTTTTCACAACTCTTCCTCTCAAAGAAGTCATGACTAAATCTGGTCGATTTTTTCCCCCACTCCTGTCTACACTGAACATGTCATATTCAATAAATTAAAGTGTATTTAATACATTTCAAGCTCACAAAACAATTAATGTGCTGAATTATTTTCCAATCCTTAGTGATTTCTGTTGCTTTGTTATAGCTGTTTTTTCTGTATGGCCTAGGCCTAGTTAGTCTTATAATAATTTACTCGTTGAAGTCCCTTATTTTCTTTAGAAGAATTTCTTTTTTTACCATTACTATACCAAATATATAATCAACTTGTTAAATTTGTGGTTACTTATGCCATCTAAAAGAATCAGTCTCATTACCAATTAAGATAACATTTTGATACATGAAATATTGCAAAATGAAGAACCTATAAAATTTGTTTTAATAGAGGAATAATTTATCCCCAATAGTCATTTTCATAGCTGTGTGTGTTGGGGTTGTATGGGATGGGTGAGAAGGTGGTCTTGGATAAAGCCTGGTGAGATCTCTGGAGCAAGAAAAGTTATTCTTATAGGTTAATGGAAAACAATTTAGAGGAATAAAATTTGGAAGTATATCAGAATGCATGCTAAAATAACAATTAACTTATAACTCCAAAATTAAACTGGCATTGGGATCTATCATTGGGATGCAGAGAGAGCTATGAAAAAGTGTTTCACCTGAGAATCCAAGATGTGAATGTTTTCTGAGGTTATCAAGTCATTCTTCCAAAACTGTTGAATGTTTGCTGTTGGGACTGCATTTGGAGGTCATACCCCACACCACGTAAATAGTTGCCCACTCTAGGCCAGAGTTTCTAGTTGGAAGGTATAGGCATAAACTCCTATACACAGATTAGAATGAAATTCTTTTGGGTCTCTGTAAAGGAGAAAACACTTCTGTGCTTCTCCTCTACTCATACCACACTCACAGCATGACTCCACTTTTGGTCATCTACTGTGTGAGATAGTTGTGTCACACCAGCTAGGTGTCCTACACGTGTAACTTGATTCTAACACTACCTGAAGATAGCATCAGATCTCTCAGGGTAGGGCTTTGGTCCTAAAAGACTGCCTTACTTCAGTCACCAGTCAACAACTGCAAGTCCAGGTTGTTACCTGTGCTTCTGACCTAAAGGCTATAAATCGGAGATTCCCACAACTCCCTCCTTGGATTGGATTAATTTGCCAGAGCTGCTTACAGAACTCAGGAAAATATTTTACTTACTAGGTCGCTGGTTTATGATAAAAGGATACAAATCAGGAATAACCTGGGGAATGAGAATCTGAATATTGAAATTGAATTCTTGTTTGTGAAGCACACTACTTTTCTCTTTCCCTCTTTCTCTCTCACACAGACACAAAGACACACATATACACAGACACACACATACATATGCCGTGGTAGACAGAATAATGGCCCCAAAATGTTCACATCCTAATCCTCAGAACCTGTGAGTATGTTACTCTACAGGGCAAAATGGACTTTGCAGATGTGATTAAAGTAAGAGTCTTGAGATGGGAGGTTATCTGGGTGGCCCTAGTGTAAACACAAGGGTGCTTAAAAGATAGAAAAGTTGGGCAGAGTGAAAAAGAGAGAGGAAGATGTTATGCTGCTGTCGTTGAAGATGGAGAACAGAGCCACTAGCCAAGGAATTCAGGCGGCCTCTAGAAACATGTTCTCTAGAGACTCCGGAAGGAACGCAGCCCAGCCAACACCTTGATTTTAGTCCATGAGACCATTTTGGACTTCTGACCTCTGGAACTCTAAAAAAATAAATGTATATTGTTTTAAGCCACTAAGTTGTGGTAATTTATTACAGCAATAATAGGAAACAAATGTAAGTACTCATTTTAAAGTCAAATGCTCACATGAGCAAAACTCTAACTTTATTTCCTATTAATCAATTTAATTTCTCATTCAAAGCTTCTAATCAGTCTGATAAAACATAATCTAGTTATTTTCAGGTAATTTTTGTCAAATTCAATAACTCTCCACGTATTTAAGTTTGTTCTCTTGCCCTTTACAAGCCACCAGCTCTGATGTTGATCCAAGGTGTGGGAGGGTCTTTAACAAACATCACTAAGCATTAGTCAAGGGTATGTGAGTGACTTCATCTCTACTGGACTTCACAGAGATACAGAATCATCACTTGGTGGATTTTTAATTATTTTGATCTTCAACTTCTAACCCCACTATGTCCACAGAGGTCTCCCGTATCCTGCCTGACCTGGGGTGGCTCAGGGGTCTCTGAATCTTCCTCATTTGATGGCAGTGCCCCACTGGTTGTGCTGGCAGCCCCTCCCGAGCCCTCCAATCTTTTGTCAAAGGCATAGGAAATGTTTAGTTGTTTTCTAGTTTCTTTTTGTTGCCTTTGGAGGCCATGAGACTGTCAGTGAGCCCTCACTCTCCTCTTAACATCCCTGCTACCTATCTCTGTTCCATCACCCTTATGGCTAGAGGGACCTCAGCAAGTTTGTTGACCACTTCAGTTCAGAGACAACTAAAAGGACTGAAGTCCTTCAAATGTCTGATCCTTCAAACCTATTTAACTGCATTTTGTTATTTCTTCCCACCTTCTCCAAGAGAGGAAGATGGCAGGGAAGCGAGGAGACAGACCGACTTCCAAGCTGGATTGCCTATTCTCCAGGTCTCCTTTCGCTCCCCAGTTACAGGGTCTTTATCTACCAGGGAGGGGAGTAGTGGTGCTGGAGAAGAACCAGGAAAAAGACGTATCCTGCCAAACTATAGCTGCTTTCAAATCTTTTCAGTCCTAATACCTACACCTTGAACTTTAGTTCTCTTTCAAAATAATATATCTTTTTCAAAATAAAAAGCTAAGAATTGATGTCCTTTTTCCTGGGTTCAATCTGATAACTAATCTTTGGACAAATAGAAGTTCTGAGCCTCAAATACAAGTGGGTAATTCCAAGGTGAGAAAGAAAAAAAGAATGTTATCCCAGTGGAAAAAAGATTTTTGAAAAATTTTTCTAATTTTTTAAAAATTATTATTTTGTTTTTTTTAAGATTGGCACCTAAGCTAACATCTGTTGGCAATTGTCTTTTTTCCCCCTTCTTCTTCTTCTTCTTCTCCCCAAAGCCCCCCAGCACATAGTTGTATATTCTAGTTATAGGCCCTTCTGGCTTTGCTCTGTGGGAGACTGCCTCAGCATGGCTTGATGAGCAGTGCCATGTCCGCACCCAGCATCTGAACTGGCGAAGCCCTGGGCCACTGAAACAGAGTGTGAGAACTTAACCACTCGGCCATGGGGCTGGCCCCTAAAAAAATTATTTGTTTGAGGTCATCTTGGTCTATAACACTGTGTAATTTCAGGTATACATTATTATAGTTCAGTTTCTGTATAGATTCCATTGTTCTCACCACCAATGATGTAGTTTTTATCCGTCACCATACATATGTGCCCCTTTACCCATTTTGCCCTCCCCCTATTCCCTTTGTCTCTGGTAACCACTAATCTGTTCTCTTTGTCCATGAGTTTGTTTATCTTCCACGTATGAGTGAAATCATACATTGTTTATCTTTCTCTGTCTGGCTCATTTCGCTTAGCATAATACCATTCAGGCCCATCCATATTGTAGCAAATGGCAGGATTTTGTCTTTTTTCTGGCTGAGTAGTATTCCATTGTGTATATATACATATACATATATATACCACGTCTTCTTTATCCAGTCATCAGCTGTTGGGCACTTGGGTTGCTTCCATATCTTAGCTATTGTGAATAATGCTGCAATGAATACAGGGATGCATAAATCTAAAAAGAGAATATTTTATATTATTTTGCCACATGCAAAGAAACAAACTGAGGCTCAGAGAGATTAATAAAATGAAATTTGCAGAGTTAGGATTCAAATCTATGTCTCTCAGAATTCAGTCCCCAAATTGTTTAGAAGATATCATGCTCTCTCCACAGTAAGTCATTAAACATCATCTGGCCTCAGTTTCTTCATCTCTAAAGTGAAAAGTTTGGACTTGATGAATTCTAAGACTCATTATAACTTTACATGTGTTCCTTATATTGAAAAAATTCAGAACTACCTAAGTGAGAGAGAAGGAATGTGTGTGTTCTTGTCTCCAGATGAACTCATAGCCTTCCTCTAAGAAAGAATATAAATGTGGATCTTACACTAGGTTGTAGGAGTCAAAGTATTCATTGCACCAAAGTAAATATTCTATTTATTAAAATTTAGTGGCGATAGGACCTCTAGCTACCAGTAGACATTCAGATAATTTTATGTTCATATGAATGCTATTTACTATTTTTTATCTTTACTTTTAAGCCTTGGTGACTCATACTCCAGCAACTACTTTTTTAAAAATCAAATTAACAAATGAGATTCACTCTAATTATTATCATTATTCTTGATGCAACTTAATTACTATGTGGCTCCATTTTAATATTGTAATCATGCACTTGGCATTATATTCTTCTTAATATTGGCATTAAATTTGACTTTTCCTAGTTAATTATTTCTCCAAGAGCTTGATCTTCAGATTCTTTTCCAGTATCTAATACTGCAGCTCAAGTTGTTTTCGATCCTCCATCTTAACTGCATGATTTACACCTGGCCACATACTGACAGCTGGAGGTAGTTCCAGGCAATGAAATGTGAAAACTCTGATTTACGTGTATGGCTGTTTAGAACAGACCTGCCACTGGATCAGAAGAGGTCCTGCTTCAAATTTTTCCCAATTGATTCCGAAACTTGAACTGCAGTGGCATTTATCAAACAGATTAGAAATGGCTCAGATACATTCTCTGGAGTACCCTTCTTTTGGAGGGTCCTGCCCTGGCGTGGCCATACCCCTCACCCAGCATGTGGAATAGGGATACTCACTCCGTATTGGCTCATTCATCTTTTTACTAGGAGAAAACAAAAACAAAACAAATAGAGTTTTTTTAAGACTGTTTTCCTCCATTCTTTTCTGTTAGACTTCATATTTAGGAACTTAAGAGAAGCCTGTAATTTGAATGATTTTATTAATTAGCTAAATGATAGCTATTTAACCTGAAGGGCTAAATGCTGTACCCAAATACATCAGAGAAATCTATTTTATAAGCTGAATTCAGATGTAAAAGCAAAGAAACATATGTTTGAGTTAAGGAATAAACCAATATTTGTAGTGCTTTTCAAACTCATTCATTTGTAGATAAGGGAAAGCAAGTAAGATTCAAAATTTTTGGTGACACCATATTTATTTATTTATCTAACTTAGGGATAAAAATGAAGATAGAGTTAGTGAACAAATCTGAATTCAAGGGGTAAGTACTCTAGCATTGTAAAATGGAGGTTTGCTTTTATGTGGAAATGATGTTAGAGAACAGATAACAATAAAAGGTGTAGAGGAACATACAAAAAAGATAGCAAGTACTTTAGGACAACAATGGATGATGTGGAAGTAGGAGAGAAAAAATTAACATTTCACATTTAGCTGGAGCATTATCAGAAAGCTAAGTATTGAGTAAATGTTTGAAGACTGATTAAATGCAAGGAAATGTATAGTGCATTAGCACCGGACCCTACAAAAATGGTTTATTTGATGGTAAAATAGTGAAAGATCTGCCTCTGGCGTCTAAAATGCTTACTCCCACATCAGAAGGGTTCACACATTAATATTTTCCACATAAAGCTTCCTTGTAAAGGAAAGAAGACAAGTCATACTTGCCGATGGCCCACTATGTGAAACTGTTTGGAGAGGTCAAGTGACTTGGCCATACACCCAGATCTGTCAACACTCCCACAGCCCAGAGCCTTGAAGTCCACAATGCCAGGTCTCCCCAGGAGGGCATTTAAAGATTTTATTTTTTTATTTTATTTTTTTTTCCTTTTTCTCCCCAAAGCCCCCCGGTACATAGTTGTGTATTCTTCGTTGTGGGTTCTTCTAGTTGTGGCATGTGGGACGCTGCCTCAGCGTGGTCTGATGAGCAGTGCCATGTCCGCGCCCAGGATTCGAACTAACGAAACACTGGGCCGCCTGCAGCGGAGCGCGCGAACTTAACCACTTGGCCACGGGGCCAGCCCCGCCAGGAGGGCATTTAAAAGCAGAAAAAGGCCTTCTGTGTCTCTGGGCACCCTGTAAGGAAACGGTCGCCAATCTTACTATATAGACTTGGGGTTGGCAAACTGTTTCTTTAAAGGTCCAAATGACAAATATTTTAGGCTTTGTGGTCCTTGCATTCTCATTGCAACTACTCAACTATGCCACTGTAGCACAAAAACAGCTATACACAATCTGTAAATGCATGGGTGTGGCTGCAATCCAAAAAAAATCTTCTTGACAGGACAAGCAGCAGGCTGGATTTGACCTGTGGGTTTGTTTGTCAGCCCCTGATGTAGATCATTGGTAGAGCTGATAATGACTTTTGGTACCTTAATCAGGTTTCCATTGGCATGTCTCTTCTCAAGCACAAGAGGTGAACATCAATAATAGTGATTGCCAAAGAAAGAATTTAGAAAAGAATAATTAAGTACTGCTGATCCTAAACCCTATAAGAAGCCAGCAAGTAAGCAACAAGCAGACTCCTAGTCTTTACAACATGCTGCCTCACTCTTTCTTCACCTACTCAAGAATAGAATCTGGTAAATATACATACATGTTCTTGTGTATAACCCAGAATATCTGAAAAACTGAAAAAAACAAACAAACCCTAAACTCCTCAAAACGTGCCTCCCCCAAAGTGAGAAAGAGTGATTTTTCCTGGTTCGACTATTTACCTTAATATAAAAATCCTTCTGGTCAAAAAGACAGAGTGATTCCTGAGACAGCCAAGTGATCAGAGACTGCCAGGCCAGCCCCATGCCCAGGAGATGCTATCAATCCTCACTAACTCGTGGAAGGGAAGATTGAGGAAGAGTCTGTGAGTCTAAGCCAAATAAATGGACTTGAGGGGGTCACAAATCTTGTGATGATAGAAGTAGAAAATGTTAACTTCACATGTTATTGGGAAATGGCACATAAAATACAGTCTTAATGAAAACTAATATCTTATTATTCAAAAGATAAAAACCTGGAAAGGACCAAGGCTCATTTCCTATTCAGAGAGCAAGTAGAGGGTAAAAGAAAAGAGGAATAATTAGAAAGGATGCCGAGACCATAGTCTTCTATGTGTCTGACCACAGGGCTTGTTACACGGGAGGCACCGGCAAGCCCACAGGGGCAAAGCAAAGGAAAATCATATTTGGGAAGTACCTGCTAATGGCCAGGCACTTGTTAAGTGTTTTAAATGTGTTGCCTCCTTTGATCTTCTCAACAATCCTTTAAAATAATGGATATTATTGTCTTCACTTTATTGACAAGGGGAAGAGATCAGAGATGCTAAGCAATTGTCCACAATCACTCTGGTGACCAAGGTTTGGATCTCAGTCTATGTCTATCTGAAGCTTTTTCCAGCTGAATATGCTGAGGAAAGAAACAAAAGCTGTCATCTCAAACTGTTGTGTAAATCCACATTTAAGCTAAAAAAAAAAGTTTATAAAGGTTAAAAATAATTAATGAAAACATTCATTTAGTAGTTCAGCAATAACAGATTTTATATTATAATCAGAAATATTGGTTACTGCTAAGAATTAGCACATGATATTGGGAATACAATGAAGATATTAACAATATCTTCAGCTATGTCAGAAACAGGACATAATCTTAACAGACGACCCAATGGAAAGAGATGTGTCCATATTTACAAAACAAATATATAAATATCAAAAATAATCCTTTTGAAAACTGTAGGCTGATTTTGAGAAAAGAATTAAAAAATGCTCTGTTCCATTATTAAAACAATTTTTAAAGGCATTATATCAGTTTCTGGATAGTTTTATGCCATATTAATGGAAAATTGAGGAAAAGAGTTATCCTTAAATATCTAGCGACTGTTGTAATATATTTTTTATTTCCATATGTTGTATCTTCTGATCCGTTTAGTGTTATAGCTGATGGATTGAGATGTGACTATATATTTTATTTTGCTATTAGCACATTTTAGTTAATTATCTCAAGTTAATAATAATAAGAAAATGTACAACATAATCCTCTTCCTAATTAGTTTAATATGCTTTTCATAGATCATGCTATTACACCTCACCCCACTGCTGGAGGGTGAATGATGGTACGGATTTTAATAGTCAGCTCTCAATTATTCAGGGGGTTCACTTTTCAGTCTATGAGATGAGGCATTCAAGAAAAGAAATAAGTTTTTCAGTTGATTACTTAGTTACCATTCTATACTGTGCTATATATATACAGGTCCTCTACCTACTGGACCAACAAAAGTACTACTTCAGAGTTATAGTATTTATTTTTTCTACAGTCTAACCTTTAGATAATATAAGAAAGTTTCATTTTCATACTTATGAAATATTATGTAATGAAATTAGATGCTTCTACCCTGTTGATTATCATGTTATGACACTCTATACCAAAGGTTATTCTAGTTGCTCATAGCAATTGAGGGCTGACCACATCCCAGAGTGGCTGAGGGAAAGAGCACCCACAGATCAGTCTAACAAGCTTTACAAAGTTTGTTTAAAAATTAAGGATAGACTAGAGGCTCCTGACTGCTTCTTGGCTTCTCTAAAGTCTTGTTCAATTACTGACTCAAGATTTAGACATTTGTGACAACAGAGCAGTTAAGAGAATAGCTGAATATATTTGAAAGCAGCACAGTAAAGGGTAAAATCTTGGACTTCGGAGTCAGTTGACCCATGTTGGCCTCTCAGTTCTGCCTCTTACGAACAGTGGAACCTTGGGGACATCCTAAAATCTTATCTCTAGAATGTTTTTTTTGCTGCTGTTGTTGAGGAAGATTCACCCTGAGATAACATCAGTTGCCAATCTTCCTCTTTTTGCTTGAGGAACATTCACCCTGAGCTAACATCTGTGCCAATCTTCCTCTATTTTGTATGTGGATCGCCCCCACACTGTGGCTGACGAGTGATGTAGGTCCACACCTGGGATTTGAACTCGTGAACCTGGGCCACTGAAGCACAGCTCACTGAAGTCAACCAGTATGCCACAGGGCCAGCCCCTCTAGAATGGTTTTAAGAGCTGACAGCTTTGTTTCCTTAATAACATTTGGAAAGAGTGCCTAATACATAGTACGTTCACAACCAGAGTTAAGTTCCTTGTTCTGGGATGGCAGCCAAGAAAGTGAGTGGAAGGAATACAGTCTCCTGGCCTGGTACCCACAAGGATGGCCTAGGGCTTGAGTTTAATGGGGACCTTGCACAGTTGTGGCCTCAGCCATGAGTAGATGTAGTAAACATATCATTTAAGATCTACAGCAGAACCTGAGAGCAATGGTGATAACGAAGTGGGCCGATTGAAGGAGGAGCTCTGTGTGTGACAGGATATCTGCTTTGGCTTCCCTGCCAGCACCAACACCCACATCTGCTGAGTTTGGATCCTCACACAGTCAGTTGAAGCAAGAGACCTGCAGGCTACACAAAGTCAGTTTGGAGTCCTGTCTCCTATTGGACTTGCAGAGCCATATGTGCCTGTAACTTTTGCATTACTTCCCATGTCCATGCCAATTCTAGGAGAGCATGTTTGACAGTCCACAGCAGTTCTGCTGAGACCTGAGAGGTGAATACAAGAAATTTGATAAAAAGAACCAGGTGGTGCCATGGTGATGGAAGGGGTGTTATTGCAGTATCTGAACTATCCGGCATTTGCTCAGCCACAAGAGAAGGTAATGGACTAACCTACATGTTTGGTCTTGCTCTATAATCAGACCAAATTATTATTTTTCAAATCACATTAATTACCAGCTTCACTAAGCCAGCAGCTTCTAAAGAATTTGCTCCACCTGAACAGGTTTGCTAGAGAGAATTTGTTGAGAGAATCAAAGGAACAATTAAGCAACATTTTTATAATTGTCCCTCAAGGACCTGCCTGCATCCTTCCTCTCTCCCTCCACATGCTATTCCATCCCATTCAGGACTAGTCCTTTAATGTGGCTTATGGGATGACATCTATAACAAGCTAACATAGACTCATATGGCAAAGAGCCCATGAATCCCTGTGACCTTCAAAGGAGCCCATTTTCAGTGGAGGAAGAAGTTCAGTTTTATAAGAGTTGATTTGCCTTGGGAACAGAGATTTGATGCAGCAAATAAATGTTGAGGGAACTGTTGCAGGGGGTGAAAGGGTCCTTGATTAGGGGATGCCTGGGCTGTAGTGGACTACATAAGAACTAGGCCTAAGGATCTAGGTCCTGAGGCAATGGTGAAAGTGAAAGTGAAAGTGAAATTGAAGGTGGAGAAGGAGAAAGGGAAGGAAAAGGAGGACAAGGAGGTGAGGGAGATGAAGAAAGGAGGAGGAGGAGAAAATGGGAAGGGAGTTAATTCTTCTGGCATACCAGAACCAGGTCAGTGCCTAAGCTGTGTGAAGCCACTTCCTCTGCACAATCCATAGTTGCTGGAGCCATGTAAGAGCAGCAAGAAAGACTTTGGAAGATAGTGCAGGGACTAGGAGACTGGATCAAGTTGAATCAGTTCTGAGCTCTAGACCAGGCCATTCCTACCCCAAACCCCTGAGTCTGGAGTAAGCCAGGACTGAGCTTTCCTAGGGACCAGTCTGTGCCATATTTTAGAGCCAAGTGTAGAGTGTGGCAGGATCTGAATCAGACACGGGACATTCTGAGGACATGGAAGGTCCACTGAGCTCCAGATCACACAGCATGAGTACGAAAAAGATGGTGCCAGTTTTGGGTCCCTATGGTTCAGATCTTGTTCGCATTAATTTTAATATTTCAGGAGAATTATAAAGATAACGATAATGATAATGATGATGAGGATCATCATAACTATTGACATTTCTGAGTATACATTCCAGGTAGACTTTTCTTGTATTAACTGATTTAATCCTCACAATAAGACCATGAGGTAGGTTCTATTTTTCTTATGCATTTTACAAATACAAACCAGAGAGATTAACTTTGAAAACAGTAGCATTGTACTAGCACTACAGAAAAAATCTATCACCTAGGCATTCTGATAAGATTCTAAATTTCTTAAGGAAATTTCATTCCTAGCTTTTCAGGTTCTCATAGATGACAAGTTAGCTTCTCCTCAGAATTTTGATTTCTGCAACAAGTCCCTTCTTTGAGCTAAGAGATTTGGGCAAAAGCAGTTCTGGAGAATAGTTGGCCGTTGTCAGTCTAGATTAGGAATTATTATACTGGAGTCCATAGACCATAGACGAACATTTCAAATTCTCAGAATTTTCTGTGTTGAGAATCTGTGATTTTTCTAAGGAGAGGGTTCACAGCTTTTATCAGATTTTCAGAGAGATTGATCATCTCCCCAAGAGTTAAAACTGCAGGGCTAAAGCTCCTTTCATCTCTAACTCTAGGACTGCTAAAGAACTGCTCTTGGGGGAGCAGAGGTAAAAGGCTCTCTGCATGTGTGTGGGTGTGTGTGTGTGTGTGTGCGCACGCGTACACAGGTGGGTGTGTGAGTACAGAAACAGAACCTTACAGGACCCTCACAGATGAGCTCTCCCACTTCCACTTGGCCCTACCATACTCTGGTCACACCGATTGTGATTCTCTGAATGCCCCATGTTTTCTTTTATTCAGCGTCTTTGTACTTTCTGTCAACACAGCCTGAAACATTCTTTCCTTTCGTCCACATTCCCTCATCGCTCCTTTTGTCTTACTTTTCACTAATGCTTAAGATATTGCTTGGGAGATTTCTTCTTCCTGAAAGTCTGTTCTGATCCAATCCAGGCTGGAGTCAGTGCTCTTCAAATGTGCTCCCGTAACAGCTTTATTAATTACTCCTTTGGTAAATATTTATTAAATGACACCATGTATTCCATGTTAAACATGAGTTCTAAAAAATATTCTAGGAGTTGGGGACTATGGTGGGTTTTATAGTGTCCCCCTGAAATTCATGTATACTTGGAATCTCAAAATGTGACCTTATTTGGAAATAGGGTCATTGCAGATGTAATTAGTTAAGGTGAGGTCTTACTGGGTTAGGGTGGGCCCTAAATCCCATGACTGGTGTCTTCACTAGAGGAGGAGAGGATATACAGGTACACACAAGGAAAAGTCCATGTGAACACGGACCTAGACATTGGAGTCATGCTGCTAAGAGCCAGGGAAGATGTGGGGCCTCCAGAAACTGGAAGAGGAAAGGAAGGATTCTTCCCTAGAGCCTTCAGAGGGAGTACAGCTGTTCAACACCTTGATTTCAGACATTTGACTTCCAGACCTGTGAGAGAAAAAATTTTTATTCTTTTAAGATACCTGGTTTATGGTAAACTGTTATGGCAGCCCAAGGAAACAAAGACAGGGATGTGACAGTGAGCGAGATAGGCACAGTTTCTACTTTCAAATAGTTATAACCATGTGTGCAGGTGACAATCCTACAGTATTGCAATCATCTACCTCACCAGCACCAGGCAAGAGCATGGAGGGCAAGTACTGCACCTGGCTCACCAGTGTATCCTCCGCATGAGTCTTGCACATATAAAAAGACTCTGGAAAAAAAAAACTTGTTGGATGAAAGAATTTGAAGATGACAAGGAGGGGACACAATTGATTTTGTGAGCATTATTGCTCATGTAGTAAGAATATAATATTAGAAGACCAAATGGGCACTGACTGGAATTCATTCTTTGGAAAAGTGGAATAGAGAAAAGGAAAAAGGAGAAAGAAGAGAGTGACTTCTAGAGAAATGGAAGAATTGCTAATATGTGACCCCAAATTAAAGGAAACTCAGATGAGCCAGCCTCCTAAAGAAAGTCTGATATACTTAGCGCTAGGAGGCAATTGACAATCGCTGGCGAGACCACAGATTTCCTGGAGATGAGGAAGGAGCATCAGCACATTTGGGGTGTTCCACAGCCTCGGGGAGACTGCGGAGCTTACCTGCTGTCACTACTAATGTCATTTGTTGAGCACACAGTACAATTAACAAGTATTTTTGATTAGTTGATTATCAAGGTAGACAGTTTTCTTAAAGCAAATAATTAGCCTTAACGAAATGTTGCAAATATAATTCTAATTTATGAATTTTCTAATTCTCTACTTTGCATATAGAATCATGGAGCACTAACAATGAAAGACACTTTACTGATTATTTGTTGGAGACAGTTCTTTTTACAGATAAGGAAAATAACAGCCAGGAATGTTGTTGACTTTTCGGCATCACTGATGGATGTTTCAGCTTTGTTTGTTATGTATGCCTAGAACTCATGCTACAGAAACATATATGTCAAGTCATGGAATAGATGTGATCTCAGTGATCGGAAAACCCTTGGTAAATGGGGATCGGTGTTGTCCTTTCACAGGACAGTTGCATCCTGACAGTGATCTGGTTCTGAACTAGAAGTATCCCTTCTTTGGTGCCTGTTTCCAGTCAAATGGAGTGGAACTGAGACTATGAAAATGATAGAAAAGAGGAAGTGGTAGGGCTTGGGTTTTTCGTTCTTCTTAATTTTAGTCCAATGAGCCAGGGCAGAGAAAAAAATTTAAAAAGGTAAAAGCAGAACAATCTGCATAAATCAGTATAGGATTCTGACTCTTTGAGGATGAAATCAGAATTATGAGAAATTACATTTGTTTGGGGGCATTCAGAAATCCGCAAAAGGCTTAGTAGAAAGAGTAAAAATGAAACACAGACTCGACTAAAGGAAAAAAGTGTCGAAGAGTTGGTTACTTATTACATATAAAAGTTTCTTGAAAACCTGATTATTAACCAGAGTATTCATCTCTGATTCATGTTTTTGTTGCAATAGCTTAGCTGAATTCTGAAGGACCATGTCCATCCCAATTTGCATAGTAAATGATTTTAAAAACCAAAGCCACACAGGGTAGAACTGAAGCTATTTTTAAAAACTAGTTAATTTTATTCATATTTTAAGGAGATAAGATCAAGGACAGCATTTAAATCCAATGTTAGAAAGACAAGAGAGAAAATTGCAAGCACTGTAATTCTAATCTTTTTTTAAAGTTCAGGTAAGGCTCTTAATAAAAAGGCAATGTAGTGTGCATCACAGTGAGAAAAAAGGGGCAGGTAAAAAAGGTTTTCCATATAAACTGAACAGTTTCTTATGTGGGAAAAATTTTCTCCCTTGAGCATAAATATTTCCAAGAATAAGCAAAAGGGGAAAATATTTACACATTGTATTGGTATATAATGGCTATGAATTTCCATCAAAACATTAACATAAACATTTTAACTTTTACCATTATTTTCCATTCTATAACTTTTAATCTGATATTTCTTTTTAACTGATATCTGCTTTTTTACCCCCTTAAGAATTAATAATACATCAAATGTTTGTTTTGTTTTGGTCAAATGATCTGATGTACATGTTTTTGCTCTTTGGGTCACGAAAAGTATTTTTTTTTAATAAAACAGAATTTAAATACGTTAGAGCCTTCTAGTGAACACTGTTAAATGAAACATGGGCACAAACATGAGTCTACGGATCACTTTTCAGGCATTTCCTTAAACCAAGGGACCAGCACCAGAGGGAGAGTGTTTTTAATGCCAACATGGCTTCATACTTTAAAGAGCTTACCAGCAGCTATTTATTATCCACCCACGGCCGATAGCTCTTATATTTACTGGAAATCAAAAAAGTTAAGAAGAAAGTGTTCCTAAAACAATGTCTTTTAGCCAAAAGTTGAGCTATTCAATCTTGCTGAAAGTCAGTCCTCCTGATCACTTGAAATCGAAAACTCTTCTAATACAAAGTGATACAGTGTGCCTGTTTCAGAGGAGTAAAATCATTGCCATCATAAAGGACAAATGTCACACCAAGCCAAAGACCCCCTCCTGTTATAGAAATAGCCAAATGATAATTTTTCAAAGATGCTTCTGACCTTAACATCTTCAATAGAAAAAATATTTTCAAAAAAAGAAGCATAAAACACTAATTCTTGTGTTAATTTTGAATTATATTTTAAAAACAAGATATACATATTGATTTAGATATCTGGAAGTGAGAGAAAGAAATATTCCCTTGTGTTTTATGCCTACATTTTCAAGGTTACTTATTCTTCATAAGGCCTCAAAATGAAGAAGTCTGAAGTATTCATTGAAAACTACTTAATCATTTTTTAGTGGATTCAATTCTAGGCAAAGTTGTGGTGGTTTTCTTTTTTTTTTTTTTTTGGTGAGGAAGATTTTCCTTGAGCTAACACTTGTGCCAGTCTTCCTCTATTTTTCTGTATGTGGGATGCCGCCACAGCATTGCTTGATGAGCAGTGTGTAGGTCCACGCCAAGGATCCAAACCAGAGAACCCTGGGCCACTGAAGCAGAGTGTGCTTACCTAACCACTAGGCTGCCAGGCCGGCCCCTGGGCAAAGTTTGGAAGTGAAGTAGAAAGAACTGGTAATTGCATAGTTATTTTCAGTCCTAAAAAGAAAGTCCCAGTTACTAGCATTCTTGACTAGTGTCTCAAGAGGCTATGATTCCAGAGAATGGATACTGCTGTTACATTGCCTTCAGCACACATTCCCAAGATTTCAGTTTAAGTAGATTTTGAGTTTTCACCAGGTAGAAAGTAATAAAAATTAACAATGGCATCTCTTAGAAAAATTGATAATAGCAAACAGAATTAAAACTTATAATTAGAACAGTTGTCATACACTTTTTATCACACAATTCAGAGAGAACATCATGAATTCCTTTAGTCTGGGATCAGGTCTTTTACACCTGTTGCCGTGTGAGGGTCCTTAATAAATATTTGTTTAATCAAAAACAAAAAGAATATATCTACTCAGATAATCTTGTAACTTTCTCCAAAGTTAAAGAATTTCATAACATGTATTTTCATAACTGTAGACAAACAAATCCTCACCATATTCAAATATGCATTTTTATTCAAAGAAGGAAAATCCTAGGTAACATTAAAGTACATATTTAGCTCTGATTAAATTAAACATGTAAGTTCAAAAATTGTTTATTTTGTTTTTTATTGTTGCTTTATTAGTCATGATCAAACACAAATTATTTAGCAATTAACATACACATTTCAAAATACATACTGCAATTCTAAGGTCCTAATGACTGGCTGCACAGAAAATATTAGAGAAGGAAGGAAAATGTGTCAGTAGTTCTCTCTTAGAAAAGCGTAGTGAGATGAGTTGGCGTTATGAATAACGCAATTAAAATAGGATCACCAAGGCGTTTTATGACTGGACTATAATCATACTGTACTCACTGAGGGTCAAGATTTTATCTTAAGTAAGTTCGGAATTGCGTTTGGCTCCCGGTTCCGAGTCTAGAAATAGTAGCGACCTATCACAGTGGAAGAAGTCTAGAGGCAGGCAGCTCAGGGCTGAAGTGGAAATTTCACAAAATTGTCTGGAGCCCGGGCTCTTTCAGTCATCCTGCTTCAGCATTAGCATGAGGCTGCCAGGCTCAAGGTGCCCTTGTTCAAGGTGGTGGCAGGAACTGCCACCTTAATCACAAAAAGGATTTCTCAGAAGCCCCATCCAAGAACTACTTTTATAGTATTCTGTTTCCCTACAAAAGAGATGAGAAAATGTACTTTTTCAGCTGGGTACATCAGCCAAGGTCTCTCTTAATAAGGAAAAAGGGAGAATGGATATTATGTAGGCAATCAGCAGATACTATCTAATAAATTAAATATCCCTCAAGCCAAATATAAGCCAAATATCTTGATTTTCAATGTTTTATTTTCTTTTCATCACCATTCTACCCTCTCTCTTCAAGAGAATAAATAGATATTATTACAGAGGAGGTCAAGTTGCAGTCTTTGATGCAAACTAGAGAATTGACATGATGATATATTTAAATAAGCCCAAATACATCTCAACGAGCTATGAAAGGACTTTAGGCCTATGTGGAAACATTAAAAAGAATATTCAAAAAGTGAGTAATATATTGATTTCATATGTCAAAGGAAATTTGTAATGACAGATGAGACATATTAAGTTTTAAAGTACCTTCATAAAGGTCTTCAGAGCAGCAATTATAAATTTTATGCCCCCGGCTCCATTTTGGAATAGCTAATGTTGATTTATCATACAAATATTTACTGAATTTTCTGCTATGGTCCCAGCTCTTTGGTTGGACCTGAATCGATGGTATGAAAGGGGACTGTCATGAACCCCATCATCGCAAAGCCATACAGAATCAGAATTTCTGCTTTATTTTGTTAGAAAATATTAACATTTAACTATTAAATAATAAAGTTTTGCTAATGTTTAGAATTCTTTATAAAAATAGAAAAATTGGCAAGAACCTATTAAGTGTGCCCTCGGGGAAAAGGCTTTATATAAAAATGATCTTTTTCAGATTTAAGACTAAAAAAATATAAAATATTTTTGTTGAGATATGACATTCAATAGAGATAAAATGTTATGATTTTAGAGACTTATAAATCTAGAAATTCAGAATAACCTGATATTTTATTTCTGAGAAGCATTTGCCTTTATTGTGAGATATAAAATATTTTCCTCAAATTTGTAGTCAATAGTCAATATGAACATGAAATTATGGTGAAATTTTGTGGTGTTTAAATTACCCCACTCTCCCTGGAAATATTTACTAGGCTGCACATTTTCGATACTACATATAGAAGATATACTACAATTATTAACTACAATTTTTTTTATAGAACGGTACCACAAAGCCATAGATGCACAGCAAAAATCACTAAAGATATTAAAATTTGACCCAAGTTACAAACTCTCAGTGTTTTGCACATTACCTACTGGAGGAAACCTATTTAAAATATCCTTCTTTGGGCTAAAATACATTGTCATTCTGGTATGTTTTCCAAGTTTGGGGCTAAGCTCAACCTAATTCTGCTCAGCTAACATCCGTATGCTTGCCATACTTTCCAGATAAGGAGAAAACTTTCTCTAGACATTTAAAGAGCTTACACATCAGATACTTCAGCACAATCTATACCTAAGCTCTCTTTACTTAAATAGGGCTTCAGGTCTGTTTTGGCATGTGGATTTTACCTTGGGTAAACTTCATGTTTAAGAGAGAGATTGCAATTTCAATAGCTGTTACATTTGAACTGATTCATTTCCCTTGTGTGTAATATACATATTATGCAATATTAAATAAATTCTGAGGATTAGATAGCACTGTAATTTCTACGTTGCTATAAAGTTAATGAATATCTTCTAAAAATAAAGTTTTATTTTTATTTTTGAAAATAATAAAAATTTATGTTTAATTAAAAAAAATAATTCAAAAGAGAATAAAGAAGTGGCAATCATCCATAATCACTCTACTCAAAAAATATCAATAATTAACATTTTGACACATAACCTTCCAAACTTTTCAGTTAAATATAGCTTTTTTTTTTTAAAGAGTACAATTTCCTGCATATCTAAGACTGTCTTCATGTTTCCTTTATGTAACAATGTTGAATAGCAATTTGGCTGGGTATAGAAATCTGGTTTTGCAACCATTATTCTCTCAAAACTCTGCAGACAGTTCATCATTTTCTGGTGATGAAGTACTGATGAAAGAAACGGTTAGCTGACTCTGTTCCCCTTGTTGAATGTAATCTGTTTTATTTTTTTCTGCATCACTTCTTATAAGATTTTTAAAAATTTATCCTAGAAATAAAACAAACACACACAATAGGCTATATTTATATGATGTCTTTCCTCATTAATTGGCCCAGAATTTGTAAGCACTTTCAATAAGTAAACTTATATTTTCTTAAATGCAGTAAAGTTTCTTCATTTATATCATTGATTATTGCATGTCCTCTGGTTTCTTTCTCCAGAATGCCCATATATCTCTATCAGCTTTATCTCTTTCTGTTTCATCTCTTTCTTCTCTCGCTCTACATTCTATGATATTCTTAATTCTGTACTTTCTACTGCTGATGCAATATTCTGTAGCATTATTGCTTTTTCTTAATTCTAGCCTAGACTTGAGTATTGATATTTTAAGGTTTCCTTGCATTCTCATCTCATTCAAAGATCTCTTGGAACTCTGGCTTCCTTCATGTTAAACTATACTTTCCATTGATCCCCCTTAGTTTCAAGCCCTTACATATCTTTTCGGATGTAGCTAGCAATTATCAAATTTTCTTCTTTTTCTTGTAAAAGAATCTTTCTCTGTGCTATTTTGTTAGTTTGTACAACAATAGTTCTCTTTTTCTTATGTATAGCAGCTTTAAAAATTGCCTTCAATTTGGATTTTTTTTCTGATTTACTCATATCAAGTCAGATTACCAGAATTAGGCTCACAATTAATTCACAGATTAGATGTAACTTCTCCTGATTTGTAATATTCATTCTGGATTTTGGCAGATAAACAATGATGTTTTAATCTTTGTCAGACTTCTGAGATGGACATAATACCACTTATGGCTTTTAAATATTTATGAATAGAATATGCACAATTAATATTCAAGAAACATTCAGATAATTTCACACAAAATGGAATGTAAACACCAACTATAATAAATGTGCAGGCAAAGCTGATAATCAGCAGACCAGTATGGTCACGTGAGCAATTAAACATACTGAATTTACCATATTTTATCAAGTCTAAGAAGAACATGTTGTTTCATATTTGACCATCTCTGAAATGGGGCTGTATTCTATATTTAGAGGTGGAAGTTGTGATGTGGTTGTCACTTGTTACACATGTTTTTATACATCTTGAGAAAAAGCTGGCAGAATATTGCCTTGGAGAAAAATAGCAGAGATAACAGTGGAGCACTCATAAAAATGTTATATGACCCATGCTCTGGATGGCACAGATGGTGATGTGTGGGAAAATATGAAATTGATGGTTATGTTGAAAGTGATTCAGAAGACTGAGATTCTTAATGTAAATAAATTTCATGAATATAACTTAGCTAACTGATTTTGCTTTTTATGTATGCATAAAAGTGACAATAATAAATCTATATTCCATATGTCTAAAAGAGATCTTTCAATGGAATAACATAAAATTCTAAATAATGAGAAAGAATTGTAACAATTTAATTGGTGGCATTTGGTTCTTTTTTTTGCTTTTTTTAGTAGTACATAAAATAATGGTTCATTTTACCATCGATGACTTCTTAGATTGGACGAAATATAGTACACATCCCATTGGTTGGTAGTTCTCATCTATGTCTACTCAGTGGGGTCCTTTTTCCCATCACAGCCCCAGACCCCTCCACTAGGACCTCCTGAGATCTTTGTGTGGTGCAGCAGTGGGCCTCCAGAACCCTGCTCCAGCATCATGGTCTGTTCAGAATGGTGGAGGCTGTTTCCTGTGAATGAACCCAAGACTTCTGACAAGGAACATGGAAATGTCTAACATCCATGGGTGTAAAATCAACTAACAGATGGGGATACAAAACCAGAGCTTTCCAAAAAGCATGCTGTGAAAGGGTTACAGCTGTGTAAGGAAGGCCTGTGCCACAGGACAGTGATTCCTCAGCCCTCAGGTGGCCATGTGGCATCAGAGATCCTGAAGCTCCATTAAGCACTGAAACTAGATACAAAACTAGTAGCACACTGCTCTATCTCAAATATTTAAAATGAAATGAAAGTTCATTTAGGTATTCTGTTGTAAACCCAACAGCTTGATGTTAATATAAGCTTAATAAAATATCACTTCAAAAAGACAATCAAGTTTGTGCATGGGGTTTGGAGTACTTAGGAATTCTTAATCTTTAAGTCCTTATTCAGTGAAACAAAAAATTTAACACACACATTTGCACACAAAGGCAAATACAGCAACAACAATAACAAAAACACCATGCAAAAACATTCAGAAAAAAAATGTCTTTCCATCAGGACACAAAGAAACCAAGACATGATGAGAATCTAGTCTAATAAGAGTAGGAAGTTGAGTATAGAACACAAATTTACAGGAATGTAAAATTTTCCAATAAGATAAATCACTTTCATCTAGAACTTATCATTCAAGATTGAGGAAAAGAAACATCAGAGGAACTGATCCAATCAAATAATCTTTATTGTATAAGAAGTGTTGATCAAAAAGAAGCATTTAGCTGTTTCCATAACCATTGTGTCAAAAATCAGCCTTTAGGGGCTGGCCAGCTTGCATAGTGGTTATGGTCACCTGCTCCACTTCTGCAGCCCAGAGTGTACAGGTTCGGATCCCCCACATGGACCTATACACCGCTCATCAAGCCATGCTGTGGAGGCATCCCACATACAAAATAGAGGAAGATTGGCACAGATGTTAGCTCAGGGACACTCTTCCTCAAGCAGAAAGAGGAAGACTGGCAACAGATGTTGGCTCAGGGCCAATCTTCCTCACCAAAAAAGAAAGAAAGAAAGAAAGAATTCTTTATAAATCCACAAAAGGAATTCAGAGAAGTTGAATAAAGAGCTTATAGAATCTTCCTTTATATTCAAACATGATAAGAAGAGTAGTGTTAGATTTGGGCATGGGCAAATCCATGAAGTAATCACAGCTTATCAGGTACTCTGGCATTCAAGAAAATATGACTCATCCTTTCTTATGAATACTATATTTTCCCTAAGCATGTGAGGAATTGCATGAAAAAGGAAAATGTGTTCTAGTTCATTCTTTTTGGAGACAAATTGATTTTAAATTAATTCAAATTGAGATTTTCAGAATTAATTTAAATTGAGATTGTCAAAAAATGTAACATAAATCATTGCCTGTTGGATGGCAGGGCCATAGAGCAGCTGTCTGTTATCACAGAAGATACCAAGCACACAGTCAGCATAGCATCTCTGTCAACAGCAAAACCTAACCAGCAAATATGGTCAAATTTTAAAATCTGAACTTTAGTTACACAGAGTACAATTAGCATGCAAAGCACATGTAAATAGAAGAAAATATTTAAATATTCTGTACAGTTAAATAATTGCAAATTGCAGACCCAAATCCTGAACTCACAGTTGGGTTCTCAATTGAACATGGAAATATAATTTTAGAAAATAAACATGGAAAGGCTTTTGTGGTCATTGTGTCCCTCCAATCAATTTTCTCCTGATCATTAGTTCACGTATGTAAAGAATATTTCAGTCTAGGGAAAGCCTGCCATAAAACCATGCTCCATACCTTTCTTTTTCAGTTGAAACAGGCTGTCTGAGATCTGTAGAGGAGAGGCAGAGAAAGGCAGCATGGACTCATTCATTGAACATTTACTAGGAGTCTAATTAAGGCAAAGCATTTACATTATCTCCAAATTATTGTTGGCATAGTTGATGATGTACTTTTGTGCTCTACAAACAATTGCAATAGAAATTTCATTTTGATGGTATATTATATGGGATCCCAAGGCTTGAATACTTTCTGCCACCAACTCTACATAAATCCTTTATTTTACTTTTTTCACGATATGTGTATGTCTATGTCTTCCCGCTAATAGTGCTTATTATTGTATCATACGCCACATGAACAGCCTTTTATCTAAATATTTGGATAAAATTTGGAGAGTAGCTAAAGAATAAATCCTAGCCCCTTCTTATTTGTATTTATTTTAAATATGAAATTTATTTCTAAATGGTTCATACCTTCACATGGTTCAAAAATCCTAACTACATAAAATCTATTCATTAAGAAGTCTGACAGTTACCCTGACCCATCATCCTAAGTCCTTCAGCTCTTTCATAGGTAAAAACTTCAAAAGTTTTTGAAATAATTTCAGAATTACAGTAGAGTTGCAAAAATGCTACACAGAATTCCTATATCCCTCAGCCAGTGTTAACATCTAACATAACCATGGAACATTTTCAAAACTGAGAAATTAACATTGGTGCAATACCATTTTTCACTAACATCCTTTCCCCTGTTTCAGAATACAGTCCAGGATGTCTCTCTCCTTGGTCTACTACATTCTACCACAGTTCCTCAGTCTCTCCTTACCATTCATGACCCTGATATTTTGAAGAATACTGTTCGGTTATTCTGTAGAATGTCTGTCAATTTGGGTTTGTGCGATATTTTCCTGTGTTTAGACAGTGGTTATGGATAGCGTGGCAAGAATACTACCGAGGTGAAGTACCTTTCTTCCAATATCATATGGGGGAGTGACTGACGGGACATGGCTCAGCACTCGTGAGGATAATCTTGATCATTGGCTAAGGTGGTGTCTGCCAGGCTTCTCCACTGTACTGATCTCTTTGTAATTACTAATTATTTTGACTGAAGTACTTTGAAACTTTACAAATATCTCGTTCCTGATTAAACTTTTGCTCACTACTTTTAGCATTCTTTGGAGAGTCTCTCTTGGAGTAATTATTACTGTGATGTTCTAGAAGTGATATTCTATTACTATCTTTTCTTCTACCTTTATTAATTGTAATTTTTCCTTAAGAAAGAGTTATCACTTTTCCCCCATTTATTTATCCATTAATTCATTTGTATTAGTAGGGGCTCATGAATATTATTTGATTATTTACATTACAATTCAAAAATATCATTATTTTCTTGCTCAATTTGTTCCAACTTTTGCCATTCAGGTTGGCTCCAGTGTGCTATATGCCCCTCCTTTTTTTTCTTTTCTTTTCTTTCCCTCCTTTTCTCCTTTCTTCCTTCTCATTCTCTTACCCTCTCTCTCTAACACAAGATGCTTCATATTTATCTTGAATTCTCCTTACCCTAGACTTGGAATCAACTACTCCTTAAAGGAGATTTGGATCGTCTTATTGAAGAAGGGTATTTAGAAATAAAACTCTGGGTACCACTCGTGTTCATAGATACTGGGGAGTCACTGGTCCTTGGTCCTCTCAGTAGACAGAGCTAAGAAATATATGTAGGTATAATAAGTCATACATTTACACATCTATGTTTATTTCCACATCTATTTATCTGGATGTTTATTTATTTATTTATTTATTTATATTTATCTCATGAATCCATACTGCTAACTAGGACTCCAATCCAGCCACAGGGTTCATTCTACTCTTTCTCTTTTTTTGTTTGTAACTTCTTTCTCTGATAGAAAGAAATTAGCTCTCATTATCTACCATGTACTTCTTTTGTCAACCCTAGTACACAAATAAAGTAGTTTTAGAATTCCTAACTCATTCTTCCATGAGAGATATCTTCATCAATTGGAGTTCATATCTATGCATGGTTCTTTTTGTCTTCGGCCTTGTAGTATTAAGTCAAAGCTCTGTTCTATAAACTTTCACTGCCGTTCACTCTGTTTATCCCTCTTCTTTTTGGGCAGCAACCTTTCATGTTATTGTGATCATATATTTTACTTCTGCATGTGCTATAAACCATATAAGACATTATTTTAAATAGTTAATACTCTTATATTTCTTCACATAGTTACACTCTCTCATGTTTTTCTTTCAATCTATGCTTCCACTTGGTATCATTTTCGCTCAGCTTGAAGAACTTCCTTTCCTATTTCTTGTAGTCCTGTTCTGGTGTCAACAAACCCTTTCATCTTTTGTTTGACTGAAAATGTTTGTACTTCACCTTCATTTTTGGAGAATATAAACTCTGGGTACTGAATTCCAGGTTGACAATTTTTTTAATTTCAGCTTTTATAAGGTGTCATTACAATACCTCATGACCTTTGTAGTTTCTGTCCACAAGTCAACCCAGCCTTACTGTGCTTCTTTGAAGGTAATGTGTGTTTTTTTCTGGCAGTTTTATGAATTTTTTCTTTGTCATTGATTTTCACCAGTTTGACCATCATGGGCTTAGCTATGGCTTTCTTTGTCTTTATTCTGGCTCACGTTCTTTGAGCTTCTTCAACGCCATCTTTGTTTGACAATATGTCTTTGGCTGTATCCATCCAAAAAATACATTTCTGGAAATTCTTGGAAATTATCTCTTCAAATACTTTTTCTTCCCCTCTTGCTTCTCTCTTTCTGTGCCCTTAATTTAGGTTATTTGACCCAGATCCAGACTCTTACATTCTTGTTCTTTTCTTCTCTCTCTCTTCAGTTTAGACATTTTCTTTTGACTTTGTGAGGATACTAATCCTATCTTATGCTGTTCCTAGTGTGCTTTAACACCCATCCAGTGGGCACTTAATATCAGATACTATATATGTATTTCAAGAGTGTCTATTTGATTCTATTTTTAAAGATTCACATTCACTGTTGAAATCCTCTTTTTAACCACTTTGTTCAATTTCGCCTTATTTTCTTTAATATATTAATCATAGTTATTTTAAAGTACTTTTCTGCTAACTCTAATATCTGGATGATGTATGGATTTACTTCTATTGTCTAGTTTTTAGTTATTATAATTGGTCCCCTTTTTATTGACACTATGCATGTATCATTTTTGTTGTATATAAATGGACTCTAGAGGCTCCAGCTGATATTTTGCCCAGAGAGTATTTACCCTTTCCTAAGTTAGGCAGAATGCATGCAGAGTTGACTATATCAACCAGTCAGACACTGAGCTAAGTCAAGGCTAATTTGCAATCAGACTCAGGCCATCTGCGATTCATCCTGTTTTTTGGGCCTTGCCATCCTGGCCTTTTGGTTGAGAGCCTGGAAGATCTCTGTCTCCTCAGGGAAGACCAGTCCTGTGTTTAATGTGGGCCCCACCTCTCCAGAGGGACTTTCGCTTCTAAGCACTCCAAAACTGTGTGGAATTTCAATTTTCCTCTTAGAAGTTTCCTACACACTCCCCTGGTCTCTTATTTTGCTGCAACACATAGCAAATATCCACAGGGAAAACGGGCCTTGCATTTGGGGCTCTTCTAGATTCAAAACTGTCACACTGGTCCCAATGACTATCAAAAGCTTTGCTTGTTTCTCTTTTCCTAGTAAAATCCCTCTGCCTGGACCAAGTCTAATCTACAACTTGTGCCCAGGATCAGCAAATGCCTCAAGAAAATAAAACAGGCAGCAATCATCAGCTCATCTGGGAATTGCTTTTCCTTCTCTGGGATTTTAGTTTGTCTAATTCTTCTTGATTCCACAGCAGTTCAAACTTTATAAAATATGATTTTTAAAATCTACAACTTTTCCAGTTGTTTCTTTGGGAATCTTGACCTGTCTTGGTCTCCTATATTTTACTCAGAAGCAGAACCCATTTCTCAGAATTTCTGAACCTGTAACAGATTGAGATTAGTTTCTGAAATACAATTGAAGCTGTACAATGTAATACTCAAAAAGTGTTAATGGCTGTGTTTTCAACAGTGTGGAAAAAACCTGTCTACAGTGAAATAGAGGAAATGTCAACATGCAGACAGCAACCAGCAGACAAAGGAGAGAGCAGTGATGGTGTTCCAGAATGCTGGCTGTTCCTAAGCCTTAGCTGCATATCTTCTTTATCCAAAGCCTGGTGGTTCAATACCTCTTTTGATTTTGAGGGGCTCTACTCTCTTTGAAACAAATTCTCTTTTTTGCTTTTAGGTATGATTAAATTGCAATAGAAGTTTTAATTAATACTATACTTCATACTACTACATGTGTTAGCACAAAGAATAATGTTGTTGTTATTGTCATTATCTTAGGTTTTTATTTTTTATTTTTATTTTTATTTTTTTTTAAAGATTTTATTTTTCCCTTGTTCTCCCCAAAGCCCCCTGGTACATAGTTGTATATTCTTCATTGTGGGTCCTTCTAGTAGTGGCATGTGGGATGCTGCCTCAGCGTGGTTTGATGAGCAGTGCCACGTCCGAGCCCAGGATTCGAACCGATGAAACACTGGGCTGCCTGCAGCGGAGCGCGCGAACTTAACCACTCGGCCACGGGGCCAGCCCCAGGTTTTTATTTTTTAAGTTTACCCTGGGTTTCCTTGGCTATTTTGCAGTAATGATGACAGTTGTGACATCTTGCTGCATTCAACCTGCTTACCTGACATAGTTTCTCATCCATTTCTAGTGTGATGCTTCTAATTTTCAGGGGCCTTGGCAATCACATAGCCATACACAGTAGAAGTGTACATAAAGTAAGAAGAAGTGAGATCTGAATGAGGTTAGGAGGAGCTCTTTCATGCCTAAAGTACAAAAGTTTTAGTGCATTGAATTTAGATTTACTTTTGTTTACATTCCTGGTTTTGACAAGTTCTTAGTAGATGAACTTGCCAAACTGTTAATTTTTCATTGATCAGATATTCTTTAAAGAACTGTATTTGAATAATTTTCTCACCAGGAATAGGCCTCTTTTTCTTTGGTGAGTTACCGACCCATAGGGGGGAGAAAAGTCAATTATGCTCAAGACACAGGCAAAAAGAAAATCAATTAAATTTTTTCAGGTTACTTTTCTAACTGATATTCAAAATAACATGGCTAAAAATGGAGAACAGAGACTATCACTGTATTTAACACATTATATCCATAAAGTTTAACAAAACTTTATTGTTCTGTTTTTTACTCAATGTGTATATATGTATACGTGGTAGGCTTTGGAGGAAGTGTTAAGGATAAGGAGACAGGGAAGGAGAAGGAAGAGGGAAAAGAAAAAGATGGTAGATAAGATAGGAAAAATAAAAGCACACCCTGAAGGAAGGGAAGCCAAGAAGTTTCTTGGGCAAGGGCTTAGTCTGGTTTCTCTCCAGGCTGTGGACTTCAGAATACTCAGAGGGTGGGGGTTTGCTGGCCTAACATACTCATGGTGCACAATTTTCCACCTGATTTTTGCCACCACTGTCACCACCACCTCTCCCCACAAGAAAAATTTGAAGGCACCTAACAGAAGATTATTCTGGAGATGTAAACAGCTATGAGCTGTGATACCACCCCACAGGAAGGATGAAATAAAGTCCCAGGCAGGATGGTTGAAAGGGCTGCCAATGCTGAGCTGTGTGGCTGACTCAGTGTAGACTATTGGTAAAGAACTGGACCTTGAAATTAGAAAGACTTAGATTTTAAAACCAGTTGTATAACTTACCAGCTACCTGCCTTTGGCAAAGTTACTTAAATTCTCTAAGCTTCAACTTCCTCATCTAGAAAATAAAGATGATCATGACAACTCCCAGTGCAGTTATAAGAATTGAATGAAAGAATGTATATGGAACGTGCAGTGTAAGGCTTAGCACAGTGCTCCATAAACGATAATGATTTTATTCATTAATTATAGGTGAAGAAGCAATAGAACAGCTTGGTTGTGTTTTTGCAAGACTGGAACTAATCACACAAAGTTATGGAATTTTTCCTAGTTTGAAAAAAAGCAAAACCCAACTTCTATTGCTTCTTTCCTCAGGCCAGTGGACAACTTCACTATCAAATTGTTTGATTTGATTTTTCACGAGAGACTTCATCCCGAGCAGAGCTACCTAATGATGCTGCCAACTTAAAGAAGCCAGTTGTTTCTAAGTTTGGCAGCTTCACTGCCATTGTTTTTCCACCCAATGATTTCTTATTATTCCCATTTAACCCACTGTTTGTCCAAGAAGAAAAATTCAATGCCCATGCCCCCTGCACAATCTCTGCTTTTAAGATTTTAAGCTTCAGGTTAGAAATTTTCTCCTAAGACCTAGGTCTTCAGCAGGAAATATGTGATTGAGACCTAAGTTGGGAGCTAGCTCTTCCACTATTTAGAACTGGGCTAGCTTTGAACCAGCACTAATCTATCTGTTGTGGGTATTTGTTCAAAGTAGCAAATTGGCTGTTACTACAGAGACAAACATTAGAAAGTGTTTAAGTTATGTATATTTGCTCTAATTTTTGTCTGCATTCTTCTTTAAATACAGATACAGGTTACACACCATTTGTATTCATACATAAACACTAGGAGCATTACTAATTCTCAGGGATTAATTATGCAAGTCTAGCACTTAGAGAATAAAGCACCTAGTTTTATTTTTTGGCAAGGCTTAAAAACCACTTATCAGGCACACAGCACATAAGTTGCATGACACAGATACCAAGTCAAAGTCCCAATGTGTGGTCAATGAATTTAAAAAGGAATCTGGGCCTCAGAGGGTCTAGTAACCCCCAGAAGTTGTCTGCAAAAATTGTATATATATATAGGTCTGTCTGTATGTAAGTATATGTCCATTTATCTGAACATTTCCATAGTTTCATCAAGCAAGACACAAGACTTGTAATTTTATTACTACCAATAAACTTTTTAAGGACTAGTTACTGGAGGAAATTTAAGAGGAACCAAGAAACTGGCTACCACCACTCATGAGGATGTTGTACAGAGCTCAAGGTCTCCTGCTGATCATTTCCTGGGTAAGAGTTTAAAAAAAACAAAAACGGTGACCACAGATTGAGGAAGCAGGACTTGCAAGAAGAAGTAGCTTGCCAGGTGCCCACATTTTGTGGTTAGGGACTGCTTGTGGACTATGCAAGTGGCCAGGATGGAGGGTGTGAGATTGCGTTTTCCTTTATTAAAGGAGCAAAGCGACTAGAGCATGAGTGTTCTAGCTTTTTTATTTCAGCAAAGATAAACGCACAAATACTTCCTTTGCTCCTGTGCCTAGACTCTTTTAAGACTCACTTTCTGGGAAATGCAGGTAAGACTCCAGGGATGCTGCAAGCAAGATCCCAGTGCCCCAGACCAGAGGGGCTGCCTGGCTTCCAGCCAGCACAGTGGACTTGCAGCAAGCTCTGTGAGTTGTCTGTGGGGTCGCGCTGAGGAGGAGGCAGCTTCTGTTCTCAGCGTTGGGTCTAGTTAGCGCGCCTCGCCCGCCGCAAACTTCCAAGCGTGCGCCTCGTGTTTCACCGCGTCCGCAGCATCTTTCTAGCATAGGCGAGGTCTCTGAGCGGTGATTCTTCTCTGGTACCTGGGCAGCTCACCACCGTGTCAGGCTTCGCGTACATCACAGGCTTCACTGGGGTTTCAGCGCCATCCTCTATCTCCTCAGCCCCTGCTGCAAGTCCACCGGCGTGGAGCTGATGAGGGGAGTACATCAATTCACAGTTTTTGTGCCTCATGGTCAAACAGGAGCTTATTTCTACCCAACTAAGTCTTGCTGCGTTCTGGTACCTCATCTCGATCCCTGTTTTCTTCTTGCGCTTCATGCTGAGTCTGTGCGGGCTGACTTTCCCGAAGTCTTCAAGGGGAGTTCCTCCCGGCGCTGCCGAGGACTGCGGAGCGGGCGCGCGGACCGCAGGGCGCCGCGGCGGAGGCGGCTGTGAAGGTTCCCGGCTGTCTTGCGTGTTTCACACACGTGCGCCCATGTGCAAACACCTACATTTTATGTGTTTTAAAGTCCGAAAGGAGTGAGTGAAATACGTGAGTCAAGTTAATGAAAAGTGGTTCTCCACTAAACTCTGTCTTTATGAAGGCTGAGTGTGTTCACGCAATTCTTAACCAAAGAGGGGAACACTCAAACTCCGCCCAGAGGTGGCAGATTCCACTCAGGGTCGGGGACTCTGCGGAGCAACGAAAACGAGGCTGGAGAAAGCCACAGGTACCCCTCATTGCTAAAGCCAAACCCTAGGAGGAGCAAGTGTTTTTCTCCTTTGCATGCTCCTGGAGCAGAAATTTTAAAAAGAAACGCTGCCTGCAGCTGGTAACCTTCCTCTCTGCCTTTCTCCGCCTCGCATCCTTTCAACAATTCTCTCTAATCTTACCCCGCTCCCCGAAGATCGCAGGAAAATAGTTTCCTCTGCACCCCCCCCCCCCCCCCCTTGCCCGCAACCACACACACTGTTGCTGCTCCATCCTGGCCAACGCCCCCACCTAGTGGTTTAGCCTCTCCTGCTTTGTTTCCTTCTGCTGTGGTTTCCAAGAGAGCGCCGCAGTTTACAAAATAAAGTCGTCTAGCTAGGCGCCTGATGTGGGTCGGTGGGATTGGAAGATGGGCAGGACCCCTTAAAATGTGGTGCAAAAGAGGCTTCAGGTTACTGGAGCGGTGCTGGGCGCCAGGGACTGGAGGAGAGGAAAGGGAAGGTTGTGCGTGTAGTTTATCCCCAGCGTGCCTGCTGCAGCCCAGACCGCATCCAGAGGACGTCTTTGGAGAGCTGCCACCTAGTTAAAGGAGTACCTTCACTCTCAATGCCTGAACGTGTTTTATTTCCTTCGTAACGCTTAACGCTATAAGAAACTATGCTAAGTATTTACTGATTCATGTGGTTACTGCCTGCCTCTTCTAGAATGGAAACTGCTTGAAAAATGGGTCTGCGTCTACCCCACTGGCCTCTTCTATCCCTGATGCCCAGGAGAATTCCCGCACAGAGTAGGCACTCTATTTCTGCCTGCCAGCCTGGCTTAGAGATTCGGGAATTAAGGCAACTCGGGTTAGGGTTGTGTCACCTCGGGTAAAAAGCTCTTCTTGAATTTCAAAGGACCTCGATTACTCTTCTAAAGCTGAATGGATGGGCCAGATTATATCTGCCTCTAGAAGAAATAATTCTCTTTAAAATATGCTTACAGTTAACCTGATAAATTCAAGTAAAGCTTAGTTTTTATTGGATGCATTCTACCTTCCAAACACTGAGCTAGGGCAGGGATAACATAGTTGGGACACTTAGCTCTTAGGGCTGAAAATGCATTGTCCTTTCCTGCTGCTTTTCTTTGCGCTGTCTCTGACTTGTACTTCCACCCTACATTTGTTTCTGTTAAGGTTGGAGGAGGAACTGAGTACAGACGTCTGCTCCGCTGTCCTAGGTACTGGTATTGCTTGGTGCCACATATGGCTGATTTCCTGATATATTTGTTGAGGGTGAAGGGGACGCACTGATGGTGCTGGTGGTGATGGCTCCAGAGCCCGTTTTTTTTTTTTTTTTTAATTTATTTTATTGATGTCATATTGGTTAAAATTTCAGGTGTACTTTATTGTATTTCAGCTTCTGTACACACTGGATCGTGTTCACTACCAATAGTCTAGTTTTCATCTTGAATCCTGATGGCCTCCTTTCCAGGCGGGCTGTGGGAGGAAACGTGCTCACTGAACTGCTGAGCTGCTGGGCGGGAGGGTGGAGCGCAGGGTTTAATTTCACATAC
Source organism: Equus przewalskii (assembly GCF_037783145.1). NCBI lineage: Eukaryota > Metazoa > Chordata > Mammalia > Perissodactyla > Equidae > Equus > Equus przewalskii. The sequence continues at coordinate 31,460,890 of NC_091839.1, read as the reverse complement.
AGTGGGCTTCTGTTTGTGATACTTTTACATTTTTGCAGACAGCTTTTACTTTTTCTTTTTTTCCCTGTTGATTCAGGGATTAAAGGGGAGGGATTGAATGAAAAGCACGGATTTCTAAAGCAGGTATGAAAAATTAGTTTGTATTGTACCGAGTTTATGACTTAAAGCCTGAAGTATAAAATGCACTATTGGCCATTTCCTTCTAAGGCGATATTACTGGCGCCTCCTAACCTGGGTGTGGCCCGCAGGGCTGGATAGAATTCCAGAGTGAGAGGTCAGAGACTGGGGCTGGCTCCACCTAGCACTGGCCAGCCGAGGCGGGGTGGGGGTGGGGGTGGGGGTAGGGGTGGGGGTGGGGGGCGGCCGAGGGAGGAGGATAGGTCGGAGCCTAGGAAGGAAAGTGGGGTCTGTGCCTGTGCCGGAGGCTCAGGGCGTGGGTGTAACTGGAGGGGCGCGCAGCAGCTCGGAAGAGGACGGAAGCAAGGACAGGACGCCCTCATCCCCATTCCCGGGCCAAACTGCGGCGGCTGGGTGTCGGGATCCCGAGAGGGGCCAGGGGATGGGAAGTGGGGACAGAGGGCGGTAGGACCGGGCGGGAGCTTCCTTGGCCAGGGAGGGAACCGGGAGGGAGGAAAGGGGGGAGGGAGAGAGAAAAAAGGAAGGTGATGGGAAGCGGGTGTCTGCACTCGCTGCGCCGCACGAGTTGCACGGCTCCGGCGGACCGGACCTGGACTCTATAAAAGGAGCCCACCTGCTCCGCGGCTCACACGCTCCTCCCGGGCTGGCGCACGCAGCCTCCCTCCAGCTCTCCCAGACACCTGCCCCTGGCGGGCGTGCCGCGCCGGGTCCCCCAGACCCGTGCGCCCAGAGACATGGCTCCGAGTGGTGCCCGTGGGACCGAGGTGGCGGCGGCGCGGTGCAAGCAGCCGCAGCCCCGGGCCCCGAGTCCCCCCTCGTGCGGCCCCGTCTCCGCGGGGCAGCTCGCCGGAGTGGCCAGCGCTTGAAAAGAAGGGAGGGCAGAGCTCTGGCGCAAAGAGCGGCGCAGCCCGGCTCGCAGACTTCACCCCACCCAGCTCGGGCGGCTGCAGCTGCCGCAGGAAACTGCCCCAGGCTGGGGAGGGGGGCGGGAATGCAAGACCAAGACTCCTCGCGGGCCTGCAAGCTTTGGTCTCGACAGCTGAGAAACTCCTGTGGGCCAAGTCTGCAGATTAAGGAGCGCCCGGGTTAGGAGACTCTCAACCCCGAACACTTGGGGTAAGAGACCGCACCTGGCTGATGCTCCCTCCTCAAAACACCGCGCTCGGCCACTAGACGCCCGGCTTGGAGCAGGAGAGGAGCGGGGCTCGGTAGGCCAGTCCTTAGCAACCCAGGGCTAAGACGGGGCGTGGAGAGGAGCCGCCAGAGACGCGGCGGCCGCGCCGGGCACACTGGAAGCGCAGCGGACGTGTCCGCCTGCCTCGCCCGCCTCGCCCTTGACCTCTACTTTCAGCTGGGAACCTGGGTGCAGGGGTAATTAAGGGACCCAGGGAACTGACTAGCAACCGAGGGATAAGACTGTGGTCTCCTCCACGGTCCTTCCGCCCTCTTCCTCGTCCGCTCCATGCCTGAGAGCTGTGCTCCGGGGCCAGGGCGAGGAGAGACATGGAGGAAACGGGCGCTCAGTGCGCCCCGCCGCCGCCCGCGGGCTCCCAGACTGGGGTTTCTCAAGTCAACCTCTCCGCCGCTCCCTCCCACAACTGCAGCACCGAGGGCTACGTTTACCAGGACTCCGTCGCCCTGCCCTGGAAAGTGCTGCTCGTCGTGCTGCTGGCGCTCATCACCTTGGCCACCACGCTCTCCAACGCATTTGTGATCGCCACTGTGTACCGGACGCGGAAGCTGCATACCCCGGCCAACTACCTGATCGCCTCCCTGGCTGTCACTGACCTGCTCGTATCCATCCTGGTGATGCCCATCAGCACCATGTATGTGGTCACCGGCCGCTGGACGCTGGGCCAGGTGGTCTGCGACTTCTGGCTGTCGTCTGATATCACCTGTTGCACTGCTTCCATCCTGCACCTCTGTGTCATCGCCCTGGACCGCTACTGGGCCATCACGGACGCCGTGGAGTACTCAGCTAAAAGGACTCCCAAGAGGGCGGCAGTCATGATCGCGCTGGTGTGGGTCTTCTCCATCTCCATCTCGCTGCCGCCCTTCTTTTGGCGCCAGGCCAAAGCCGAGGAAGAAGTGTTGGACTGTTTGGTGAACACCGACCACATCCTCTACACGGTCTACTCCACGGTGGGCGCTTTCTACTTCCCCACCTTGCTCCTCATCGCCCTCTACAGCCGCATCTATGTGGAAGCCCGCTCCCGGATTTTGAAACAGACGCCCAATAGGACCGGCAAGCGTCTGACCCGAGCCCAGCTGATGACCGACTCCCCCGGGTCCACGTCCTCGGTCACCTCCATTAACTCGCGGGCTCCCGACGTGCCCAGCGAGTCGGGGTCTCCTGTGTACGTGAACCAAGTCAAAGTGCGAGTCTCCGACGCTCTAGTGGAGAAGAAGAAACTCATGGCCGCTAGGGAGCGCAAAGCCACCAAAACCCTGGGGATCATTCTGGGAGCGTTTATTGTGTGTTGGCTGCCCTTCTTCATCATCTCCTTGGTGATGCCGATTTGCAAGGATGCCTGTTGGTTCCACTTGGCCATCTTTGACTTTTTCACGTGGCTGGGCTATCTGAACTCCCTCATCAACCCCATCATCTATACCATGTCCAATGAGGACTTCAAACAAGCGTTCCATAAACTGATACGCTTTAAGTGCGCAAGTTGACTTGTCAGTTGCAGTGGGGTCGCTTAAGCGGCCTTTGGGGACCATGTTGTGTCTGGTTCCACAGGTAGGTCGACTCTTCTTTCACTGTTACTGGGTCGGAGTGAGGCTCTCTCTTCTGGGCAAGGGAATGGATCCTGAGAAACCAGGTCGGCCCTGAGAGAGTGCTCTGAAAGGAGAACTGTTCACACTGAAGATAGAGCCTCCTTGCCCAGGAGGAGGCTCCCTTCCTCCGCTCAAACCCCAGGTTCGGCACTGACCCTGCCTCGACCAATCACAAGGGGGGCTGCAACTTTTTAAAAGTCATGATGGCAAAGGGATCCCTGCTCGGCCTTGGTATCCTGGATGATGCCCTCTAGAACCAGTGGTACTTGTAGTCGTTGTCTGAAGCCTTTCTGAGACAGATCTACATACAGCCTGGCAGTGCTTGAACTAGACGCTTAATACCCTGAGTTTTGGGGAGAACTTTGTGTTACAGCTTCATTTAAGAACAGTTACTTTGGCATCCTTCAGTCTTCAGTTTTTGTTTATTTAAACCTGGTTGTAGAAACTTGTGGATTTGGTGCTTCAAACCCTATGTGTGGCTTGGATGGCACAGAGAAACCTTGAAGAGTTAACAGCAGAATTCTGATGTTAAGATCTCTATTTTTATTATAACTGAAACTATATGGGGTGGGTGGGAATGGGAGATGGGGAGCGTGAAATTGAGAACCAACACATGTAATTGTTTGTTTTCTGCAGATTTGTAGTTTATAAATTCCTATTTAGCGATTGTCAAACTACATTTCTAACAACTCAAACAAAACATTATGTGTGCTAGTGCCAAAGTCTGCAGATTGCTTTATTTTTCTTAATTTCCTGGACCTGTCATTTTACACATTTAAATCCTCATAAATAGAGGATATGATGGGCGACTCAGCCCACACTGCTGCTATATATCTTATTAATGCAATTGACTGAACTGATGAGTGCTAGATGCACACTGCTCGTGAGCAAGAAGAGTATCTTTATTCCTTATCCAATTCAGTGAGATGCAAAGGAGACTGGTGAAATAGGAATGGTTCTTATACAATTAACGAATGGGGGCAAAAGGAGGATGTATATTTTGACTTGTAAAAAATCTTAAATGCATGAGACTTTTTTCTGATAGTCATTTGCACTCTCCTTCCCATCTGTAATTCCTTTATGTGCTAACATATAAAGTCACCAAGAGAACTAGCTCCTTTCTCCAAAAATCTTCAAAATTCAGTAAGAACCCTAAAAAACTATATTAAAGAAAATAAATGGATAGGAACAAAGATTACTAGAAAACGACATGCAGGGACTTTAGAAAAGCTTAGAGAAGATAAAATTGAATCTATTTTCCTTGTAACTGATAGAATCAAACCTCAGACTTACTCTGCAGTCAGGTAACTGACAAGCTTTAGAACCTTGGAAATTGGTCACTGACCCAACACCCCAGTGAATAGGATATCAGTAATGCTTTAAATGTATCTGTCTTTTCAAATTTCAGTAATACTTAGGTGTTATCTCAAATTCACTCTGAGGACTCCCCAACATAGGGCAAGATTACACATGGAAAGATAAAAAATGCATTATCTAAATAAAAAAGATTAACCCTGAAGGACCATCAGCACAGAAAAACAAATATGCATGTGGAGCATTTAACATGCCTTAGAAGGCTCACCCTCTGTTCTTCAGGGAGCTTTCTGCAGTTGCTATGTTTTGTCTGCAGCAGCAAGTTGTCTTTCTAAAGTGGCTTCAGTCCCTGCTTGAAGCTCACCAGTCCAGACTGTCTGACAATAGGTGCTTTGAGCTGGAGTCCGCTGATTGCCTCCTGTGCAGACATTCCCTCTGGGGTAATGACTCTTGAAAATATACTATTCAGAAGTTCACATGTAAACTAGGTAAAAAAGGGAATTTTGATAAACATTTGCACCTGTCACTGGGGTAAGATAAAATTTTAGGCATTAGGTAATCTTATATTTCTACTGTATCCCTAAGTTTATTTTTTGTGGCATTTCTCCTATGGAGAAATCTAGCTTACTACTGATAAGAATGTGCATAGAGCACGGTATCTGTTTTTATGTTATTAATATGTTTGTCTTTTGTTTATGCAGCTGTGTTTTCTTTGGGCCTAAGAAACAATTAAGCCAACTTCTAGGAGCCTGAGGGGTAAAAATTAATTGAAACAAATAGCCACTTACAAATGATTTCTTTATAGGGCACCTGCAATGATTGTATGCTCATATCAACAAAACATGGTCAATTTAGTCAAATGGGTTGTTTGCCATTTGTAGATTATCCACCTAATTTTTGCTTGACTATTTGGCTGAATTGACTGGGTGTGGGGCATATTGTGTGAAGTAGAAGCTTGCAAATCTTTGTAGTTATAAGAAATCTAGAATCATCATCCAGCATTGCACATGATTATGCAAAGTATATTATTCATCCCAGGGATATGTAGTTAAGACTGTTAAGCTCCTTTTCAGTTACTGCTGCCTGTGGCATAGTTTCATAAACTAAACATATGGCTTTTTTGCAGAACATAAAATGGGAGATGGAAATGTTTTACTTACATAGAAATGAAAATATATTTTCATTGGCTGTGCTAACAAATAACATTTTCCATATTGTTTAATTGCACAAATTTTCACACGAATATATGAATGTATTCTCATTCCAAAAATACCAATATTGTCTTGTGTTTCTAGGAATTTTAGAGTTTCCTTTTTAAAAATGAACACTGCACCCATGACTGAGTGGTTAAGTTCAAGAGATTTCCTATGGAACAATATTCTTCACTTTTCCTCTCTATCTTAGCTTTTATCTTCTTTACCCAGGAAACCCTGAGAGTACTATAATTCATTCAAGCAGTAAAATCTCAGATTATGTGTTTTGGTGGAGTTGCTGTGACTGAAAATTGCCTTTGGTATACCACCTTTCAACAAATGTGTAATTGGAAATGAAATTTAGGAAAATAATGAAATAAAAGTCCTTTTTGTGTTCTAAAAAGCACTGGATAGTAATTCTATTATTATGGAAAAATTGGTTCATTGGGTTCTGTGTTGTGTTTAGGAGTCTGAGCCTTTGAGAGAGAATAATTGATGATAAGTGATACTGTTATGGACTGCCACAACTTGGGGCATTTACTTTATATCTGTAGGAAGAGTGTAAAAGGAATTAGATTGTGCTCTCGCATTTTGCAAAGAGGTAACTTAGACCTACTGTCACAAGAGATCTCCAGACCAGCATTCTTAGAGGGAATGTGTAGTCTCTAAGCTAGGTAGTGAGATTCCCAAGTACTGTATGGTGTTTGAAATACAGAAGAAGGAAAAGCAGGAGCTGGGTTGAAGCAGGCTTGGGGAGACCTAAGAGGAGGAGACAGACCCATGTGAACACCAGAGAAGACGACAGAAAAATAGCTCTTGATATCAGAAAGCCCTGGGTTTGAATCACAAATACAGCATGTTATCACTGTGTCCTTTTCCTTCTCAAATGCAGCCTACTCGCAGTTTGTTGCAAAGGCCCAGAGCCTGTTCATGGAAAGCACTTAGAATGATACCTCACACTTTCAGCTCTTGGCAGATGGCACCTCCTCTTTAGCCATTATTTCCCCCATTGCCTTTTTTGCAGATGCATAACACTTGTAGCATAGAAAAACTGAGAAATATTTGAGAGGTTGGACCGGGGAAAACCAAATAAGCCTGAATGAGAGAAACTTGGCTAAACTAGAAGCAACTGAGGTTTGGAGCCTTTCACACTTACCCTCTTAGGCTGGTGACACATAGCCCAAAGGCCAAAAGGGAACCCCAGGGATGGTCTGCAGTAGCTCTAATGGCCAAGAGGAGATTGCCAAATATTTCATTTCCTATAGTATCCTCTTATTCACCTTTAAACTCTCTTCTCCTTCCTCTTGCTTGTCTAGAGATTTCCAGTTGTCTTCCCAGGGCCCAGATCCCTCACTACCTCTACATCTTCCCTCAGTCTCTTATTTTCCACTTCTCTGACTTTTCTTACCCATGCAAAGCCACAAGAACCAACGATATTGTGTTGATTTAATATGGTTCTTCTTTTAGCTGTAGAGGGCTGACTAGGTAGCCCAAGGTTTTTACGTTATGTTAAAGGAAATTGTTCATTCAAATTAATATGTAATTAGTGGAGGTGAAAGTCTTCAACTAGGGCATCTGCTGAAGTTTTCCGACAGGAAGAGGCTGGTGGGGAAGGGTGTGGGAAGGGAAGCTTCTGCACCTTTCATCAAAGCCCATCCTGGCACGGTCCACCAGGGGGCAGAGTGCCTCGTTGTTTAGAGGATGCTGGCGCTTCTGGTTCACAGTCTAACTCCCTCTTCCCGGACACTGCAAATGGCCTTAACTTCTCTAGGCTCCATGACAACGAAGATCCATGAACCAGTGGAGAAGTGGCTTATCATTTATTTAAAATAGCAGATTTTTCAAAACTGAAAAGTCAGGTGGAGGATCCCTAAAATAAATCTAAAGTTTTTCTTGATATATGCAAACAGTTATTTTCTTATTCACCTCTCATCTGGAATAATGCTAAAATCTTAATATTTTGAAACATCGTGGCCTTTGATTAATGTGGCTGGGCAAAGTCAGAGGTTAGAAGACAGAGTATTTATATTCAAAATAAAGGGAGCTAATTATTTACTTAAACAACATTCACTGCTATGATTTTCTCATTACTATCTTTTTCTTTTCAAAATTTTATTGGTTTGTGGTTGATATATGCATAGTTCAACTGTGTAACACTTGCTGTTTATCATTTACAAAGAGCTGCTTTTTTGCACAGACCAGAGGTATACTTATGTCAGTTTTTCCCAGATGGCAGATTTTCAAGTCTGTGTAATTTTGGCACTCACTTTAAAAACAGGCATATATAAATGTGAGTACAATCTTACGTATCACAAAAATAAATTTCTGTGATAGAAAATGGACCATATAAATGAGAAAACAAGTAAGGTTATATGATGGCCCTTCCTCCTTGACTGTTGTCCCCTAGCTTCTTCATCATCCGCAGTGGGGAGTTTTCTGTGTGCCATTTCACACATCTGCCAGGTAAATTGGACTTTCAAAGTCAACATCTCTATCTTAGGGATATACTAGGATTTTCAGTGCTCCCGGAGGGAGCCAGTCCCTGGAATTGGGCCAGCTGACAAAGAGAGAGACTTCACACTATTCCAAGTATAGTTTGTAAAAGAAAGTGCCCTTTTGTTTTACTTAATTTTATGTATTTCAAAAGATAGGAGAAATCTTTTTCAAAACTACTAATTGGAAATCTATATAACAAAAATGGTCTTATAATATTTCCTGTACCTAAAATGAACAGATGGTGATACAGGGATCCATTTATGGTAAATGCTTAAAAGGATGCACACATGGCTTGCTTAAATGATGACTCACATCCTTCCTGACTCTGTGGGAGCATTCCACACATTGGCCTCTCATTGGTCATCCCATATTGGGCTGGATTTCAGGACATCTCCTGCTCATAAGTGTGGTGATGGGACTGCAGTGATAGAGCAGTCCACAAAGGGGAGCTCCTTAGTCCAGAAGTTGTGCCCTGGATACCTTTGTAAACACACTGGGTTGTCTTTTCTAAACCATTTGCTAATCCAGTTTATGACTGTGTGTGTAGATCTATAGCTCCCCCTGTCCTTTATTTATCCACTCATTTTATTGAATAATCTTGATGGGTTCAGCACTGGCATGATCTGTTTTTGTGGAGAACCAGTTTTATGTCTCTTCATCTTTCCATCTCAGTCTTGCCCAGGCTTAAGGTTCTTGAGTCCACTCTTCTTCCCTCCCCTCAGAGGCTTTCCGACAGAGTGTTGCATGTTGGAGTGATCACACAGTGGGAAGTTTGGAACCAACTGCTTGTATAAAGGACCTCAACACACTGGTAGGTTTAAAATGTGAGAGCAAGTATTTGACGTCAGGAAGACTTGAGTTTAAATCCATGTTTTGCAACCATGAGAAAGTTTCTTTGTAATTGTGATGATACCCCCCTCCACGTTTGCGGATAAAAATTAAATGGGATAATGCAATTGTTTTCAACCTGGGCTGCACATTTGATTTATCAGGGGAACTTTAAAAATGCCTTTACTCAGACCCTGTCTCAGACTAATTAAATCATCTTATCTGGCATAAAGCCTTATACTCTCTTTTTTTTATTGCAGTAACATTGGATTATAACATTATATAACATTCAGGTGTACATCGTAATATGTTTTGAATTCTGTGTAGATTACATCATGTTCACCACCCAAAGACTAATTATAGGCCATCACCACACACATGTGCCTAATCACCCCTTTCACCCTCCCCCCTGCCCCCTTCCCCTATGGTTTGTTGTTGTTTCCATCTTCTACTTATGAGTGAGATTATACGGTATTTGACTTTCTCCCTCTGACTTATTTCACTTAGCATAATACCCTCAAGGTCCATCCATGTTGTCACAAATGGCTGGATTTCATCATTTCTTATGGCTGAGTAGTATTCCATTGTGTATAAATACCACATCTTCTGTATCCATTCATCCCTTGATGGGTACCTAGGTTGCTTCCAAGTCTTGGCTATTGTGTATAATGCTGCGATGAACATAGGGGTGCATGTATTTTTATGCATTTGTGTTTTCAAGTTCTTTGGATAAATACCCAGCAGAGGGATAGCTGGATCATATGGTAGGTCTATTCTTAATTTTCTGAGGAAACTCCGTACTGTTTTCCATAGTGGCTGCACCAGGTTGTATTCCCACCAGCAGTGTTTGAGGGTTCCCTTTTTTCCACATCCTCTCCTACACTTATTGTTTCCTGTTTTGTTAATTATTTTAAACATTCTCTTCAGGTAATTCTAACGTATGGCCAGGGTAAGACCCACTGAGAATTTGTGTATAAAGCTCTTAGAATAATGCTTGGCACACACAGGATCTGTGGATGTGAAGCGGGGGGTTCCTGAATAAAATGGGAAGTCAAATGGATTTGATTTTTACAGTGCACTTCTCAAAATTTAATGGGCAATGAATCGCCCATTGGTTAAAATGCAGATTCTGATTCCATAGGTGTAGGGTGGGGCCTGAGATTCTGCATTCCTAACAGGCTCTCAGGAGATGCAGACGCTGCTGGTCCATGGACTACACTTTGAGTAATGAAGATCTACAGGAAAACATAGTTACAGAGCATCAGTCATTTCCTAGGCATGTATTCATATAAATACGACCCAAACAAAAACAACATAAAACTTGCAGATGAGAAAGTGTGCTTGTTAATGTACACTAGGTTGTGTTTTCCTGCCTTGTCGGCATGGTGTTTGTGTCTCTGCGTGAGCAGCTGTGAAGTGTTTCCCCTTATGTGCTTTCTCCCAGATTCTTCAGACCCTCAGTCTACCCTGAAACAGACAGCTACTTCTGGATCTGAATCAGAGAAACACGACCAAATAAAGGCTAAGGGCTTTGTCTTTTGTAAAAAAAAAAAAAAAAAAAAAAAAGAATTAATTAAAAATGTGAAACATGATCAAAACAACAAAGAAAACAACGAATAACAATTGTCAACATATGGCAAATGGCACAGTTTCCTTGGTAATCTGTTTCACTTAGTAAGCCCACTCGGATTCCTTTTGTTAACACACACATTTACATATTATATCGATTTTATCTTTCATAAAGACAAGTAGCTCTGTAATCAAAGGTGAACGAGGTCTGCTTTCCATCTATTGTATCGCATTCTTATTGTATTTTAGAGACTTAATATCCTACGGCAGTGACCCAGCAACCTTTTGATTTCACGGAAATCCCCTCCCCAGTTTTTATTCCCAAAATATTTCATGAGGTATTTTTTTCAGTGGAAGTAATTTAAATTATTTATGAGAAATGTTTGTCAGTTTCTTGGCACCCACCTATAAAACCAAAGACACTGTTGAGTTTCCTAAGGTGAGGCCTGGAATAAGAATCAAGGGACTCTGCTCCTGAAAGTCTCCTGTCCTTTAGTTGCCACTTGAGTGTTTGAAGTTAAATGAATAGTATCAATGTCCAAGTAGGTCTTCATTCTACTTTACAAGGCAGGAAGAGGCTTTCCTCTCCTCCATGTACAATGATGATGTTTCAAGTTAGATTCCAGCCAAGACACATACTGGGAATTTAACTGCTTCGCTTTACAAGGGGCAGAGGTTGGGGAGAGAACCAGCATTACTGAGCACTTACTCTGTGCTACATACTTTAATAACCACC